>NC_045437.1:178141416-178162155 GCF_002776525.5 Piliocolobus tephrosceles
AAAGGAAAGGAAAGGAAAGGAAAGGAAAGGAAAGGAAAGGAAAGGAAGGAAATGGAGTTTTTACAGAGGTAATCAAGTTAAATGAGGTTATTAGAGTGGGCCCTAATGCAATATGACTGATGTCTTTATAAAAAGGGGAACTTTGGACACATACAGACACATACACACAGGGAGGACTACGAGAAGAGACATAAAGAGAAAGCTATGTCAAACCTGGGGCTATCAGGCTGGGCGTGGTGGCTCACGCCTGTAATCCCAGCATTTTGGGAGGCCGAGACAGGCGGATCACCTGAGATTGGGAGTTCAAGACCAGCCTGACCAACATGGAGAAACCCCTTCTATACTAAAAATACAAAATTAGCTGAGCGTAGTGGCACATGCCTGTAATCCCAGATACTCGGGAGGCTGAGGCAGGAGAATTGCTTGAACCTGGGAGGTGGAGGTTGTGGTGAGCTGAGATCATGCCATTGCACTGCAGCCTGGGCAACAAGAGCATAACTCCATCTCAAAAAACCATCTGGGGCTATCAGAAACTGGAAAAGGCAAGAAGGATTCTTCTCCTTCGGGTTTCAGATAAAACATGACTTTGCCAACACCTTGATTTTGGACTTCTAGCCTCCAGAACTGAGACAACAAATTTGTGTTGTTTTAAGTCACCCAGTTTGTGGTACTTTGTTGTGGCAGCCCTAGAAAATACTCTGTGTATATCTAAAAATGCACATCAGGCCAGGTGTGGTGGCTCATGCCTGGAATCCCAGCACTTTGGGAGGCCAAGGCAGAAAGATTGCTTGAGGCCAGGAGTTGAACAAGACCAGCCTGGACAACATAGTAAGACCCCATCACTACAAAAAAGCTTAAAAATTATCCAGGTGTGGTAGCACACCTCTGTAGTCCCAGCTACTTGGGGGGCTGAGGCAGAGAATAGCTTGAGCCTAGGAGTTCAAGGTTGCAGTGGGCTATGATCTGCCACTGCACTCCAGCCTGGGTGACAGACCAAGACCCTGTCTCAAAAAAAAATATGTTTAATAAATAAATGCATATCTAAAAGGTTCACCATTATTTTTGAATGACAGATTAGCTATATATAGAACTATAGGTTGACAATTTTTTTGTTGTTGTTGTTGAGATGGAGTCTCACTCTGTTGCCCTGGCTGGAGTGCAGTGGCACAATCTCTGCTCACTTCAAGCTCCGCCTCCTGGCTTCACGCCATTCCCCTACCTCAGCCTCCCGAGTAGCTGGGACTACAGGTGCCTACCACCATGCCCGGCTAATTTTTTGTATTTTTTTTAGTAGAGACGGGGTTTCACCATGTTAGCCAGGATGGACTCGATCTTCTGACCTCAGGTGATCTACCCACTTCGGCCTCCCAAAGTGCTGGGATTACAGGTGTGAGCCACCACACCCGGCAGGTTGACAATTATTATTGAAGGCATTTTTCCATAGTTTTCTGCTTTTGTATACTGATAAAAAGTCCTCTGTCAGGCTGCTTTTCATGTCTTTGTCAGAAATCTGTCTTTTCTCTGGTATATTTTAAGATTCACTTTGTCTTTGGGTTTTGCCCTTCTACTTTGATGTGTGTGTTTGTGTTTGTGTGTGTGTTTGTAGATTTAAAAATGTATACCTGGCCGGGCGCAGTGGCTCAAGCCTGTAATCCCAGCACTTTGAGAGGCCGAGACGGGCGGATCACGAAGTCAGGAGATCGAGACCATCCTGGCTAACCCAGTGAAACTCCGTCTCTACTAAAAATACAAAAAACTAGCCCGGCGAGGTGGCGGGCATCTGTAGTCCCAGCTACTCGGGAGGCTGAGGCAGGAGAATGGCATAAACCCGGGAAGCGGAGCTTGCAGTGAGCTGAGATCCAGCCACTGCACTCCAGCCTGGGCAACAGAGCGAGACTCCGTCTCAAAAATAAAAAAATAAAAAAATAAATTTATACCTAAAAATTCACCTACACTTTTATCTTAAAATGCATATTCTAAAAATCTTTCTTACTTGGTACATAGTATACTTCTTCTTTTTTCTTTTTTTCTTTTTAATTTTTATAATAGAGATGGAGGGGGGTGTCTCACTCTGTTGCCCAGCTGGTCTCGAACTCCTGGCTTCAAGCAATCCTCCTGCCTCAGCTTCCCAAAGTGCTGGGAGTATAGGCATGAGCCACCATGCCTGGCCCATAGTATGCTTCTTTACTCTGAGGATTCATGTCAGTTCTAGAGAATATTCAACCAGTATCTCATGCAACATTGGCTCTCATTTCTCCTTGTAGAACTCTCATTAGAAGTACATGGAAGTATCCACGTCTCTCAACCTCTATTTTACACTTACTATTTTCCTTTGCTAAACCCTAGGTTTCTACAACTCTCTCCACTAATTTACTGATTTTCTTTTCAACTGTGTCTAGTTTACCATTTAAAGCATCCATTAGTATTTTATTTCAATAACCATAATCTTATTTTTAAAGACACAGGGTCTTGCTCTACTGTCCAGGTTGGAGTGCAGTGTTGTGATCAATCATAGCTCACTACATAGTGAGACCACGTCTCTACAAAAATAAAAATAAAAAATTACCTAGTTGTGGTGGCTCACGCCTGTAATCCCAGCACTTTGGGAGGCCGAGGCAGGTGGATCATGAGGTCAGGAGTTCGACACCAGCCTGACCAACATGGTGAAATCCCGTCTGCACTAAAAATACAAAAATTAGCTGGGCGTGGTGGTGCACGCCTGTAATCCCAGCTACCCAGGAGGTGGAGGTTGCAGTGAGCCGAGATCGCACCACTGCACTCTAGCCTGGGTGACAGAGTGAGACTCCATCTCAAAAATAAAATAAAATAAAATAAAATAACAAAACATTAGCCAGGCATGGTGGTATGCACCTAGCTACTCAAGAAGCTGAGATGTGAAAATCACTTGAGCCCAGGAGTTCAAGGTTACATTGAGCTATGATTGCACCACTATACTCTAACCTGGGCAACAGAGCAAGACCCTGTCTCCAAACTTAAAAAAATAAATAAATAAAAATAAAATGACAGGAAGAGACTGTGTTTGAAAGCTCTGAAGGGGTTGCAGCCCTTGGATACTTGCCCCAAAAATAAACATGATGTGCTTGCTTTATTACTGTGATAGAAAAAAACAAACTTCACACTCAAGTCTTCACTAGTACAAGGACGTACTCCTGAAGCTCAAGCAGTCCACAGTTGTGGACTCTAAAATAATGATCTCCCATTATCCCTCAGATCTACTTAATAATGCTCACTACATTTTTGTATTCAGTCAACAAAGATTTATCAAATATCTGCTAGGCACTGTTCTAGGCCCGTGAGATATAGCAATAATGAGAGACAAACTCCCTGACCTCATGGAGCATCCATTCTATGGAGGGCAAGGTGAACAATAAGCATACAAAATAAGAGCAGATATCAATAAGTATTATTAAGGAAGAAAACAGTAACATGGTTAGAGATTGACTGGGTGGAGACTATTTAGGTGTGCGAAGTTCTATGGGAGGATATAACATTTGAGATGAGACCTAAAAGATGAATGAAAATGAACCAAACATGCAAAGAGCTGGGGAAAGAACATTCCAGACAAAGGGAATAAATAGCAAGAGCAAAGGGTTTAAGATGGTCACAGATTTCGCATATCTGAAGAACAAAAATGAAGAAGCGAGCATGAATTAGTGGGAAGAATGGTAGAAGATGACATCGAAGAGGTGAACCAGGGGCCAAACCGTGAAAGGCCTTGTAAGCTACAGTCAGCATTGGAATGTTATTCTGAGTGTGATTGGAAGCCACCAGAGTGATTTCAAGCAGGAGATTGAAATGATCCCATTTGAAAGGGAACATTGTGGGTTCTAGGTAAGAATGGATTGGGAAGAGCAAGAGTGGAAGGAGGAGGACCAGTTAGGAGACTACTGCAGTAGTCCAAGAGAGTACTCTTGGTGGTCTGGATGAGGATGATAGCAGTGGAGACAGGGAGAAGTAGATGGATTCAGGTCAAGATTACTGAACTTAATGAAGGGATGGGTGTGTGTTGAGGAGAGGAGCAATGAAAGAAAGAAAGGCATCAAATATGACTTCCAATTTCCAAAAATGTATGCTGAGCAAAATAGGCCAGACAAAATAGAGTAATATACTATAGTAACATACTACAGGTTATAGGAAATGCAAACAAATCCAAATGGATAAAAGATCAGTGGAGGCCAGGCGCAGTGGCTCAAGCCTGTAATCCCAGCACTTTGGGAGGCCGAGACGGGCGGATCACGAGGTCAGGAGATCGAGACTATCCTGGCTAACACGGTGAAACCCCGTCTCTACTAAAAAATACAAAAAACTAGCCGGGCGAGGTGGCGGGCACCTGTAGTCCCAGCTACTCAGGAGGCTGAAGCAGGAGAATGGCCTAAACCCGGGAGGCGGAGCTTGCAGTGAGCTGAGATCCAGCCACTGCACTCCAGCCTGGAAGACAGAGTGAGACTCCGTCTCAAAAAAAAAAAAAAAAGATCAGTGGAAATACAAAAATTAGTCAAGTGTAGTGGTGCACACCTGTGGGGCCAGCTACTTCAGAAGCCAAGGCAGCAGGATCACCTGAGCCTAGAAGGTTGAAGCTGCCGTGAGCCGTGATCGTGCCACTATACTCCAGCCTGAGAGACAGAGCGAGACCCTGTCTCAAAAGAAAAGAAAAGAAAAGAAAAGATTAGGGATTGCCTGATGGCAGCAAGCAATGGGATCAGGGACTGGGAAGCAGAAAGAAGGAAGCAATTACAGAAGAGAATGAGGTAACTTTTATGATGATGAATGCATTTATTATCTTGATGGCAGAGATGGTTTCCTGGGTGGGAAATTATTAAATTGTACACTTTAATATATTCATTTTACTGTATGTCAAGTATGCCTTAATAAACCTGTTTTTTCAAAAAGACTCCCAGCTTTTTGACCTGAACAAACTAGTTGAATGTTAATGTCTTTTACTGAGACAGGAAAATTAATTTCTATAATACAGCCTGTAAGCAGTCTCAGGGCTGCTCAATAGGAATAATAAGAATAATCCTTCCACTTGTGAATAGACTATATAAGTGAGAATGTAGATTCAGCTGCTATAGCAGAGATCCAAAATAACAGTGGCTAAAATAAGATAGAAGCTTGTTCTCTCTACTACACTCAACCAGGCATAAGCAGTCTAGGGCAAGTATGTGAGTCCCACAGTGCCAAAGTTCCCAGGCTCCTTCTATCTTATCCATAAGATCCAAGATGACTCATCACTACCATGTTCATAGTCTAGCTGAAAAGACAGAAAAGGAAGGGGGAGGCTCACACTTTCCCTTTAAAGGCATATCTCAGAAGTTGTAGGCGTGGTTCTATTCACACCCTATTGACCCAAACAGAATCATGGCCACTCTTGGTTGTGAGAGAGACCAGGACATTTATTATTACAGGCAAGTATGTGCCCATTTAAATACCAACAAATATCATGAAAGGGGAGTAGAGGACAGATATTCAAGGGAAATTAGCAGTTTTTGACATAAGTTTTCAGCTGACAAAGCTATTTCTCATTCATGTCATTTCATCTTCACAATTTTGTGACATGGATACACCTTAAGAGCTCGTTCAGTTTGAGGGGAAGTTTAACAGAGTGCTTAAGAGTATGGGCTTTAGCCGGGCGTGGTGGCTCAAGCCTGTAATCCCAGCACTTTGGGAGGCCGAGACGGGCGGATCACGAGATCAGGAGATCGAGACCATCCTGGCTAACACGGTGAAACCCCGTCTCTACTAAAAATACAAAAAACTAGCCGGGCGAGGTGGCGGCGCCTGTAGTCCCAACTACTCGGGAGGCTGAGGCAGGAGAATGGCGTGAACCCAGGAGGCGGAGCTTGCAGTGAGCTGAGATCCGGCCACTGCACTCCAGCCTGGGTGACAGAGTGAGACTCTGTCTCAAAAAAAAAAAAAAAAGAGTATGGGCTTTAGAGTTTCAAATCCCATCTCCACCATTTGCTAGCTGTGACATCCAAGGAAAACTGCTTAACTTCTCAGAGCTTCAGTCTCTTCAGTTGTAAAATGGAGGTAATAACAGTACTCATTTCATAGGTTTTTATGAGGAATAAATGTGATAACGAATGCACAGTTCCAGGCATACAGTTGTACCTACGCCTACATTATCTGTTATTATGCATCAAGTATTTGGGACCTACAGATAAATAAAAGAGCAATTCACAGTATAGTGGCGGGGGTAGGGGGGGTCACAGGTAAATGAATAGAAAGTTACAAAATAATATGACAATTCTGCCACAAGGAAGACAATACCAGGAGCCAGACAAGCACAGGGGAGGGGCCTCTAACCCAGAAATCTTATAAGAAAAATAGGCATATATGGTAAAGAAGAAAGAAAGGATATTCCTTAAAGAAGCCAGGACACCACAGCAAGTGAAAGCCTAGTGCCTTCAGCGAAACACAAGTTGTCTGGCATCGCTGGAGCAGGGGAGCATGTTAACTGAGAGGAGGGGCAGAGTGGCAGATTAAGGCCAGTGGCAAAGGAACCTTTGCAGGTGACACACTTGCCAAGAAACTCTCAGCTACCCCTTCCTGCTGACCTAGTAAGTTCAGGGCTGGGACCTTACTAGGCAGAAAAGGAGCTTTCACTGTGCCTACCAAATGAAGCAGTCATAGGAAACACTGCAGGGAAAGGAAGTGAGTCGTTAGCAGGAACTGATGGTGGCTTTTCCCAGGCATCTTGCCATGTCTGATTCAATCTGTTTATGCAAAGTCCAAAGAAAGTGAATATTTTTGATCGATCCTGATGATTTAAACCTGTGTAAGAGATGAAGCTGGGTAACAGAGCATAACAAAGGCTGGATTATTTATCCTGTTGCTCGTCAGAGAAAGTGGGGCATGCCAGAGGTGAGAGCCAAGAGTGGAGACTCTCCCAAAAATACGAAAAGAATAAAATTAGGAAACCAAAAGCCTAGGGGAGAATCCATGCCTCTGTCACTCCAGCTCACTAAGCTGAGAAAGTTCATGGTCCTTTAGAACAGGAAGAAGAATACAATGGGGTTGGGTTGAAATCTGGACAAACTCCACATACACTTATAAATAGGCACCAAAACACACTGGTGCAGAGGAATGTTTTTCCATCTTTAGAGCCATACCTAGGACAAGGTGATTAAGGCTTTTCCACAGGGCACCCACCTTAGCAGCCCCAGATGTTTTTAAATAAAGATTTTCAAAATTGTGAGAAACTAAAAAAGTTAATATTGTTCTTTCTAGAAATTAGAAGAATATGAGTAAACGTAGAACCTAATTGGCAAAAAAGTTACTTAAAATAGAAAGCCCCAGATTGTCCATCTTATTGCTAAATCTCACATGTAGCCACAAGCAACTCCAGGCCTACATTTGACCAGTTCAACCTTCACAGTGGAAAGAGACAATGTCTTTTTCCTTTAGGAAAGATACAATGTCTTTTTCCTTTAGGGTTTCAGAAAGAGTCCCAGGATTGGATTTCCCTGGCATAGCTTGGGTCACAAGCCTGTCTCCAAAATAATCACAAGGCCCGGAGGCCTGGAATGCTCTGGGTTCGGCAGGTGCAGGTCATATGGCCATTCCAGGAAGGTTAAGGGGTATCATCCTCAAAGGACATAGACTGAGGGTAAGCGAAAGGTATCCTCTTTCCAAAAGAGTACAGTATAACTATCAAAGGAAGAGAAGGAAGATGTCACAAAGGAAGATGTCACAAAGAGAAAAAAAAAAAAAAAAGATGCTCATTTTATACATTAGCTGCCAAAATTTCAACTTTTTTGAATTTCTCTTCTAATGAATAGATCGATTCCATTTCATTGAGTACATGAACTTCATGATGGTGACCCCCTAGTCTTCCCCATATAACAGTGGTCAGGGACCTCAAGAAGGCAACCTTGCTTTGCAATGGAGTGCTTGGATCACTGGATATGGAATGTCCCATCCAAAGGGGCTGAACCCAAGACTTAATGTTTGTGCCTTTTCTAGATCAGAAACACTAAGGATTTTCTGTTTCATTCAAGGCAAATTGTAGCTGTCACTATTGAGAAGAGGTTGAAGTTACCTTTTTTTTTTTTTTTTCTGGAGATAGGGTCTCACTTTGTCATCCAGGCTGGAGTGCAGTGGTGTGTGAACACAGCTCACTGAAGCCTTGACCTCCTCGGCCCCAAGTAATCCTCCCGTCTCAGTCCCCCAGGTTGCTGGGACTATAGGCATGCACTATAGGCATGCACCACTGTACCTGGCTAATTTTTGTATTTTTTGTTTTGTAGAGATACGGTTGCACCATATTGCGAAGGTTGGAAAGTTACCACTTCTTTTTGTCCCCTTGGCTAAGGTCAAATGCCTCTGCATGGGTTTGAGAAGATGGTGAAGCTTGGCTGGCTGCGGGTGAGTAGTCTCCATGGCCTCATAAGTCTTTGTGGGGCGTTTTGTTTGTTTGTTTGTTTTAAGACAGTCTTGCTCTATCCTCCAGACTAGAGTGCAGTGTCTTTGGCTCACTGCAACCTCCACCCCTTGGGTTCAAACAATTCTCCTGCCTCAGCCTCCCGAGTAGTTAGTACTACAGGCACTCGGGTTTCACCGTTTTGGCCAAGCTGGTCTCAAACTCCTGACCTCAAGTGATCCGCCCACCTCAGCCTCCCAAAGTGGTGGGATTACAGGCGTGAGCCACTGAGCCCGACCAAGTCTTTGAGTTTCTAACCACAGTGATTAGCAGAAAACATAAGAGGTCGCTAGCAGGAGTACTTATTCTGGAACATCAGAATCTGAGGGCAGAAGGCCATGTAGAATCAGGGGACAAATTCTCCAAGGAACCCTATTAGTCCATATATTTGCCACACATCACTGTGTTCTGCCATTTGAAGTACGCGATCCTGTATAAAAATTCCAGAAGATGGCCTGGCACAGCGTCTAACGGAGGCTGAGGCAGAAGAATGGCCTGAACCCGGGAGGCGGAGCTTGCAGTGAGCCGAGATCGCCCCACAGCACTCCAGCCCGGGTGACAGAGACTCCGTCTCAAAAAAAAAAAAAAAAAATCCAGATAATAGGCAGGGCGCGGTGGCTCATGCCTGTAATCCCAGCACTTTGGGAGGCCGAGGCAGGCAGATTACCTGAGGTCGGGAGTTCCAGACCAGCTTGATCAACATGGAGAAACCCTGTCTCTACTAAAAATACAAAATTAGCCAGGCATGGTGGCTCATGCCTGTAATCCCAGCTACTGGGGAGGCTGAGGCAGGAGAATCGCTTGAACCCAGAAGGTGGAAGTTGCAGTGAGCCGAGAAGATCGCGCCATTACACTCCAGCCTGAGCCACAAGAGCGAAACTCCGTCTCAAAAAAGAAAAGAAAAGAAAAGAAAAGAAGAGAAAAGGGCCTCAATCCCTGAGCACAAAGAGAAGATGAGGTAGAAAAAGCCCCAGGACTCTGCTACCCAGGGACGAGACAAACTTGGTGTTCCTTCAGACTTGGCCTATCCATTGGGAATTCTAGGTACTTCCTAGATACCCTAGGATGTCTACGATGTCCTTGGCAGTGTATGCTAAATGTGTCTGCCAGGTATTTTTCTGGATCAGGATGAACATAATCTCAGCATCTCAAAGGGGCCCCAAACTCTCAATACCTTAAGAACCACTACTCTAGGCTGGGCACAGAGGCTGAGGTGGGAGGATCACTTGAGTCCAGGAGTTCAGGACCAGCCTGGGCAAACATGGCAAAACCCTGTCTCTAAAAAAATTTTTTAAAATTAGCCAGACATGGTGGTGCGGATCCTGTAGTCCCAGCTATTCAGGATACTGAGGTGGGAGAATCTCCTGAGCGCCTGAGGTTGAGGCCGCAGTGAGCCATGATTATGCCACTGCATTCTAGCCTGGGTGACAGAGTAAGACCCTGTCCTCACCCCCCACCAAAAACAAAAACAAAACCAAAAAAACCCCAAGAAACACTAATCTAAAGTGATGCTTCCACACTTGGCTTATTACTAAAATTACCAGAAGAGCTTTAAAAGCACTGATACCTGGGCCCCTCCTCCTGGAGAGGTGGATTCAGTGGATCTGTGTTGGGGCCAGAGAATCTGCACTTTTTAGAAGCTCACCAAGCTTAGAAACTGCAGCTCTAGAAGAAAATATTAATGAAGTTAATATTAATTAATTTTCATTATTATTTTCCCTAGAAGGGAGAAGAAAAAAATACCTCAGCACTTGGCACTTTAAAGCTATTCTGATGTAAACACCTCAGGTGTTTATGGTAAAGATAAAATTAGAATTCCTGGTAAAGAGAGGGCACTGAAACCCAGCAAGCCATAAAGAAAACAATAGAATTCAGAAGGCCGTGGTTCTGTTATACTGTATTGTGACACAGCATACACCCAGTCATATCATGTTCTTGGACTCCCCTAGCATCGGTTCATGAACTGTTCTCTTCAGTGAGAACTTCTCACACTGTACTGAAACTACCATGTCTTGTCTGTGTGTCTCCCCTGTGGACTGTTAGCTCCTTGAGGATGGAGACGGGGCTTTGCTCTTCCAGAATGCTGGGCTGAGCATCCGGGAAATCCTCGATGAGCACTTTCTGATGCTCAACTAACCTGACTCACATGACTGTTGGCTCCCTTGCAATTCTGTTCTCAAACTCTACCAGTCTGAAGCCTGCCAGTGCCATTTCAAGGTGTTACTCTTCCAATAAAGACTAGCATTTTCTTCAAAACCTCTAGTCTGGAGAGATGCACTTCACTTGAGCCTTAATGCAGATTCTCATTTCTTTCAGCACTCATCTAAAAAATGGGAACAATAATGCCTAGCCAAGCTTCCAGGGCTGTTGTGATAATTAAATGAGATCTTCCATAAATGGAGACAGTTGTTTGTTTCCCCACCCGCTTCAGCAAAGAGAATATCAGTGTCTGTTTTGCTAAAAAGGAAAAGAGGTCTCTGCATGGGGTGTAGGGTCAGACAGATACATTTTGTATTTTTATTTATTTATTTAATTAATTTATTTTTGAGATGGAGTCTGGCCCTGTCGCCCAGGCTGGAGTCCAGCAGCGTAATCTCAGCTCACTTGCTGCAACCCCTGCCTCCTCGGTTCAGGCAATTCTTGTGCCTCAGCTTCCTGAGTAGCTGGGATTAGAGGCACGTGGCACTGTGCCTGGCTAATTTTTGTATTTTTAGTAGAGACAGGGTTTCACCATGTTGGCCAGGATGGTCTCAAATTCCTGATCTCAGGTAATCTGCCCACCTTGGCCTCCTAAAGTGCTAGGATTATAAGCGTGAGCCACCACACCCGGCCAGGCAGATAGCTTTTAATTCTGACCCAAGTTCAAACATTATTGAGACAGTAAGGTGAGAATCAATAAAAAAGTCAAAAATTGCCCTGTTTGAACAATGACCTGAAATACAATGGCTACATATCAAAGAAGCTGCTGAGTGACACATCCTCAGGACAAATAGAGGCTTCTGCACAGGCCACATGCATCTGTCCCTGCCTGCCCATCTGTTTCATCTTGCAGTGCTCCCTCCACTCCCTCTAGGCCCCAGCCACACTGAACTTTCTTTGTTACTCCACGTACTTTTTTGATGCCAGGCCTTTGCATGTGCTCTTCCATCTGCCTGTCACCTACTCATCCGTAACTCTAGGCTTAAATATCTCTTTCCAGAATGAGTGCAGTGGCTCATGCCTATAATTCTGGTGCTTTGGGAGGCCCAGGCGGGAAGACTGCTTGAGACCAACAGTTCAAGACCAGCCTGAACAACATAGCAAGACTCTGTCCCTACAAAAAAATAAATACATAAAAATCTAAAAATCTCTTCCCGAGGAAGACCTCCCTTGACTTCCTCAGCCAGATTAGGTCACTATGCCACAGGTGAACCTAGGTCACCTATGTTCTTCCCCTTTCACTCATTACAGATGTGAACTTCCAAAGGGCCTCCATTCAACCATTCATTTATCTGACAATTCTTTCCAGAGCTCCTACTAGGTGCTAGGCATTATTCTGGGTGCTAGGAGTACAGTGGTAGACAAGATAAGACACAGATTCTACCTATGAAACTTACACTCTAGTGGGAAAGGCAGACAATACACAAATAAATTAATACAGGAATCTCTGGTTCACTCACTGCTGCATTTCCAGAGTGGGCCCCAACACATAGCAGATACTCAACAAATGCTTGTTGAGGAGAAGGAAAGGAAAGTGAAGGTGAATGGCAGCTAATCTGAAAGAAGAAGCAGGAGTGGCCAGTGTCAGAGCCAACAAACCAACTACTGTGGAATCATTTCACCCTAGCGGTTTGCTCAACTTGCAGGAGGGACTAAAATGGGTTGAGGCCTATCCTGTCCTTTTGGTCTTCAATAAGGAAGGGGAGGAAGTGGCTTACCTTCACTTCTGTCTATCCTGTATCTGTGTAAGCACCTACAAATAGGGACAAATGAATGGGTGCAAGCCCTAGACATATCAAGTGGTCTCATCCACTCCTGTGCCTTTCAGTGTTAGAGACTGGGCAGTTGGTTGCAAAACACATTTCCTCTTTCTCATGGGTGCCCAGCTAGGCTACTCTTCCCCACTTCTCTTGTAGTTAGATGTTACCCCATGATGAGATTTTATTGGTGGAATATGGATGGAAGTGATAGACTCTCCCATGTGTGGTCCTCCATGCCCTTTCCCCATCACAATGACCCTGGAAGCTGTGTAATATAGATGGTGGATGTTGGGTGCAGTGGCTCACGCCTGTAATCCCAGCACATTGGGAGGCCAAGGTGGACAGATCACTGGAGGCCAGGAGTTCAAGAGCAGCCTGGCCAACATGGTGAAACCCCACCTCTACTAAAAATATAAAAATTAGCCAAGTCTGGTGGCACACACCTGTGATCCCAGCTATTCAGGAGGCTGAGGCATGAGAATCACTTGAACCCAGGAGGCAGAGGTTTCAGTGAGCTATGATCATACCTCTGCAGTCCAGTTTGGGCAACAGAGCTAGACCCTATCTAAAAAAAAAAAAAAAAAAAAAAAAAGATGGCAGAGACAAAAGGAACTTGTTCCTGAACCCTACTTAGAGAAGAGTCTCTCACTTATTAGGAACACCAGTTTGGGATTTTCCTGAGTGAGAAATAAACTACTGTGCTAGGCCATCAAGGCTGGGAGTTTTTCTGTTAAAGCAGCAAGCATCATTCTTTTTTTTTTTTAAGACAGGGTCTCTTGGCCGGGGGCAGTGGCTCACACCTGTAATCCTAACACTTTGGGAGGTCAAGGTGGACAGATCACCTGAGGTCAGAAGTTTGAGACCAGCCTAAAAAATGCAAAAATTAGCCAGGCATGGTGGTGCGCACCTGTAATCCCAGCTACTTGGGAGGCTGAGGCAGGAGAATTGCTGGAACCTGAGATGCAGAGGTTATAGTGAGCCGAGATCATGCCACTGCACTCCAGCCTGGGCGACACAGCAAGACTCTGTCTCAAAATAAATTAATAAATTAATTAATTCAGGGACTCACTCTGAGTCATGCCTTCAGACTTAGTGTAGCCAAAACTGGGCTTGCTACTTTCACCCGCACCAGCTTCTCCTTCTCCAGTGTGGCCCATCTCAGTAAGATGGCACCACTTTCCACCCAGGCATGCAAGCCTAAAACTCAGAGCCACCTTGGACCCTTTTCCCTTTCTCTCAGCCTCTACATTTCTCCTCCATAGATCTTGAATTCATATCTTCTCTACTCCACTGCTGCTACCATCAGTGCCTAAATACCACAACAGTCTCCAGCTAACCCATCTCCCTGCTTGATTATAGCTGCCCCTCAAGTCCATTCTCCAGCCTGAGTCATCCACCCCAAAACAGATCCAAGCATACCACCCCTACCCACACTCACTTTAACACTCAGGGCTGGCTCCCTACCACCCTGAGGATTCAGTTCAAGCTCCTTGGCACAGTCTCAAAGACCTTGCATGATCTGGCCTGGCCTCTCTTTGCAGCCTCTTCCGCTGACCCCAAGCCAGCTGTGTACATTCCTGTCACACCAATTAGGTTCCTCATTCACATCATCCTTCCTCTGCACTCTGGCTGTCCCCCTGGCCTAGAATACTTCAACCCCCATTCTTCACTTGCATCACAACTGCTCATCCTTAAGGCCTCAGCTTGATTTTCACTTCCTCAGAGAAGTGACCTCCCTGACCCTTGGACCAGGTCAGCCAACTTGGCACCTCCTATTGCCCAACACAACTCTCTTGACATTTGATTGTTGTGACTTCATTGTCTGTCTTTCCTGTTCAAGTGCAAGTTCCTGGAGGGCAGGGCCTTGGTCCTGTTCACCCTTGTGTTCTTAGCCTCTAGAAAAAAGTAGGAATCCCCGTATGTCTGTTAAATGAGTATGTGTGAGCGGTACACTCACTCAATAATTACCAATTTAGTGATATCAGTGCTATTCAATGATAGCAAACAAGTATTTCTGAGTTTGTCTGCCGTCTGAGTCAAAGCAATTGCCCTCATTTTTTTTTTTTTTTTTTTTTTTTTTTGAGATGGAGTCTCTCCCTGTCGTCCTGGCTGGAGTGCAATGGCATGATATCGGCTCACTGAAACCTCCGCCTCCCGAGTTCAAGCCATTCTCCTGCCTCAGCCTCCTGAGTACCTGGAATTACAGGTGCATGCCACCACTCCTGACCAATTTTTTATGTATCTTTAGTAGAGACTGGGTTTCAACATGTTTGCCAGGCTGGTCTTGAACTCCTGACCTCATGATCCGCCCACCTCGGCCTCCCAAAGTGCTGGGATTACAGGTGTGAGCCACCGGGCTCAACCTGCACCCATTTATTAATGAGGAGACAGATCCCCCAGGGATCAGGTGATCTGCCCCAGGGAGGCAGGAGGTGAAGCAGTCACAGGGCTCTGGCTATGACCACACCAGCCCCCTTCTCCCTCCGCTTCCAACTTTTCTTGTTTCTGAGGACCGGGCGGAAATGTAATGTCATGACACATTGGGGGATTTCTTTCTTCCTCTACATTTTTCTGATGTGACTCCAGTCTGGGGGGCTGGGGGAACACAAGCCCCAGGAGGAGGGAGGCGGGTGGTGAGGAGGTTAGCGGCCACATTCCTCAGCAGCCTCTGTTTGCATAGCTCAGAGAAAGAAGAAAGAAGTTAGCAAGCTCTGGCAGACACACTGGGCATTCAGCTCCTGTTCTGGCAGCTGCAAGGGCTGGGCTGAGCACACGCTCTGCCAAAGCCAGGGAGGCAGACACTCTCTCCAAGCTCAGACTGCCAAGATGAGGTGGAGGGGGTCAGGGCCTCTGTCTAAGATGGGGGTTCACAGAAAGAGACCCCTTCTTTCTGCTCAGGCTGGCAGCCAGTTGGCCTTGAGCCATGTGCGGGAGAAGGGGAGCAGAGGGAGGCAGTGTCAGGGCCTTAGTGCAAATCCTTCCAGGTTGGGAGGCTGGTGTGGGCATCAGACAGCCCAGGGGGCTATCTCAGCTCCTCCTCCACCCTGGAGATGTTGGGGGGACAGCCTCTAGGCAGATGTCCCCACCCAGCTGCTGGGGCCACTGCCGTCACATTCCAGAGGGGGCTGAGAGCCACAGAGCATGGCTTGAAAACGAGCTCACCATGGAAACCAGGCTTCCTAGGAAAAGGTCACATATTTGATGTGGCTGTCATCCGGGCACCTTAAATGCCACACTGTTCCTGTTTTCTTGAGCACACTGCCAGCAGAGAAGGCCTGAGACAATGGGGGTGGCAGTTGACCTGTTTGCCTGGTTTTAGACAGGCCCCTGTCACAGTTTCCCCTTCTCAGCAAAACCCAGTGCTGTTTCCACTTACATTGCCTGACCCCAACGTGTACCCACTTGGGCAGCCCTGCAGGCCAACCCTTAAGTCTGGCAAGGACCCACTGTGCTAAAAATCTAGAAAAGGAGGTGCAAACAAGATCCATGACGGTAAAAACTAGCAGAGCTTGTTAAGAATAGTAAAAGCTTTCACGTATTGAGTACTTACTCCATGCTGCCAGGCACTGTGATAAATGCTTTACATGCACTGTAATCTCCACAAAAAAAAACCCTAATAAAAAAATCGAGGCTTTGAGAGGTTAAATAACTTATCTGAGATTATTATATAACCAGAAAACGGCATGACGAGGATTCAAACCCAGACTTGTCTGATCTAGAGCCTGAAACTTTCATCTCTACTCGATTTCACTCATCCATTTATTCATGCACACATTCATTTATTCAATTGTCCATCCATCCATGCATGCATCAAACATTAGGGAGAGCCTCTGGTGTGCTGCAGACTGGACTGGGTGCAGGGATACAGTGTGCAAAAGGACACACTCCACAACCTCCAAGAGTTCACAGTAGGAGAAACATATGAGTAAACAATGACAATACACGGTGTGATGAAAGCCATGGGAGAGGAGCAGCAAAGCTGCTGTGGGAAGAGGACTCATTTTCCTTGCATTGCCCAAGGATCAGAGGCGTGAGAGCACAGGGGAGGAGAGACTAACCCAGCTGAGACTGGGGTGGGTAGCAGATTTTCTCCAGAAGGTGTCCAAACACACACCTGGAAAAGGGGTTGAACTTGGGTCACACTTCTCAGGCCTGGAGTTCCAGGGGTTGGATTCACATCCATGGGCAGGAGAGAACACTCACTCTCAAAGGGACCCGATCAGGCCCCCCTTACCAAGCACAGTGCCTCCCAGGGACGCCCAACTGACCAAGTACCACCGACAAAATAGAAAGAAGTCAGGCTTTCCTAGAGAACCCTGGGTGAGTACATGGTTTACACAGCTGTCTTTAACCTAGACTCTAGTGGCATGAAGAAAGAACGAGCTAGCTTCTTCCTCCTTCCACACTGCCATTGAAGACTGCCCACTGTCAAAAGCTAGGGGACGGTAGAAATAAAACTACTGCCTTATTATAAGGAAACCAACCCAGTGACTTCTAGGTTGGGCAAGAAAATTAGAGTTGGGGAAAAGGGTGACTTAATTCCTCCCGTCTGTCTGGTTCCTACACCCACATCATATGTCTTTGGGGAAGCCTCCCACACAGGCTGTGATCCGCCAACTATAGCACTCCAGCCCTGAAAGGAGCCCTTTTCCGTACATGCCCTGTTGGTTAGTAATAGCCAAGATGCTGGGTGGGAAGAAGGGAGAGGGGAGGGAGGGAGGAAGGGATATTCTCTGAAGAGCAAGAGGGCAACTGGCTTCTTTCACAGTTGTGTGGGTGGCAGTGAGCTAACAGGTCCCTGTTCTCTTCTCCATCAATCAAGGGGGCAATCAAGAAAAAATGTGCAGTTTAAAAAGTTCAAAAAGAAAAATCAAACCACAACAACTTCCAAATTATATTAATTTGGTGATGGCCTGATACTCTGGAAACCAATCATGGGAAGGGGCAACCCTCACTTCCTCCTGCTCTTGGATGACGTTAGCCCTTTTACTTTTTCTGGGGTTAGTCTCCATGAAGCAACAGTCTGGCCTGGGCTCCTCACCACAGCAAGGAGGAAAACACAGAACTTTGTTCTCTCCTCTCTGGATAATGGTGGCCAGGATAGAAGTTCATGGGCAATGAGAAGCCTGGGCCCTCCTGCACAAGGTTGGCATCAAACAAAATTGCAGTAGCTAATAGAATAGTATCCTTGTGCAAGTTACTTCATGTCCTTGAGCCTCAGGGCCCTTGTCCATTAAACTGGGAAAATAATACTACCCACCTTCCTGATGCCCTTATTTATTCCTGTCTTCAGGTTCTTTTTATTTACCCCTTCTGCCTTTTTTTTTTTTTTTTTTTTTCCTGAAACAGGGTGTTGCTCTGTCACCCAGGCTGGAATGCAATGGCACAATCACTGCTCACTACAGCCTTGAACTCCTGAGCTCAAGCAATCTTCCCACCTCAGTCTCCCACATAGCTGGGACCACAGGCATGTGCCACCACACCTGGCTAAATTTTTTTCTTTTTAAAAATTATTTGTAGAGATGAGGAGATGAGGTCTCTCCTCCCGCCTTGACCGTGCAAAGTGCTGGGATTACAGGCATGAGCCACTGTGCTCAACCTCTTCTACCTCTCTTTTCTCCTCTATTATCCCCCTTTCTCTCACTGCCTTCTCAGTAGTCCCCTCCACCCCATATGGACTTAAATAATTCTTGACTTTCATGGCCCCTGTGAACTTGCTTCTTCCCCCATTCCTTCCCATTTTAATAACGCCATCGTATACCCAGTTTCTCAGGCTAGAATCTAAGAAATCATCCTTATTACCTTCTTCCCCACAACACATACATTTAACCCATCAGCCTGTCTTACGGGTGACTCCTCCAAAACATATCCTGAATCTGACCATTTCCCAACCTCTGCTACCACCCTAATTCTGGCCACCATCACCTCTTGCCTAGATGACTACAAATTTCTCCTAACTGGTCTTGCTATTTATTTAGTTTTTAGAGATGAGGTCTTGCTATGTGGCCCAAGCTGGTCTGAAACTCCTGGACTCAAGCAATCCTCTGGCCTCAGCCTCCCAAATTGCTGAGATTACAGGCATGCTGTCATGCCCAGCTGCTGGTCTTGCTTCTTTTACTTTTGCCCCTTAGAACCTGTTCTCTGCATAGAAGAGTCATATTTCTGAAACACAAATTAAATTATATCACTCTCCTACTCAAAACACTGCATGGGCTTCCAAATTGTTTGTCACGGCCTACAAAGCCCCATGTGGTCCTTGCCTTGCATCTTCAACCTCTGATGACTGTGCTGTAGCTGCAGGGGCTTCTGTCCCTCACACATGCTTTGCTTATTTTTGTCTCAGGGCCTTCACCTGCATGATCCCTTCCTGTCTCAGTTCAGATAGTACCTCCTCAGAGAAAGCTTCCTTGAGGCACCTATGTAAATGAATTCTGTCCCCACCTACTCTTGAACACACCACTGGTGTGTGTGTATGTGCATGTTACTTATTTATGAAACTGTCCTGTTTCTTTATCTATGCTTGTATTATTGGTCCATGCCAAGTGTTGTCCATGGTTCTTCTCCAGTGACAAGAATAGTACTTGGGACCAGGCACAGTGGCTCATGCCTATAATCCCAGCGCTTTGAGATGCTGAGGTGGGAAGATTGCTTGAGCCCAGGAGTTCGGGACCAGTCTGGGCAACATAGTGAGACCCTGTCTCTACAAAAAAATACAAAAATTAGTCAGGTGTAATGGTGTGTGCCTGTAGTCCCAGCTATTCAGGAGGATTGCTTGAGTCTAGGAGGTCGAGGCTACAATAAGCTGTGATCACACCACTGCACTGCACTGCAGCCAGGGTGACAGAGTGAGATTCTGTCTCAGAAAAACAAAACAAAACAAGAATAGTTCTTGGCACATTATAAGTACCCAGTGAATTTTTTGGGTGAATAAATTAATGTCCCTGCTCCCAAATCACTTCTCTTTCTTTTCTCTGCCAAAATGCCCTCTCCTTCAAAGCATGGATCCCATTTGGAAGGTGATAGGGAGACCTCCAAAACATTTGCTGAATGAATGAAACTGAAATGAATTACACCATCAAAGAATGCCAGCCTCTTAATGCATAGCTATTCCCAGGAGGATTAGCATTCTCAAACAGGAAGCTTGAATTTCAGGCACTGTTGACAAAGGGAAGAATTTCAGGGCAGCCGAGTTGAAGTGATATTTTTGGACAGAGTTGCTGTTCCATGGCTTCTCAAATCCACAGATACTTATTAAGACCCTTTAGGGCTTCTTTGAAATGAAGTTGACATTAAAATATGAAACAGTGATTGAAAAGGATTGTTTGCTTCTAAGGAAAGAATTGTGGACTGGGAATCAGAAGCCTGGGTTTCAATCCTAGATGTGAGACTACAGTAAGTAATTAGCTCCTTGGACAGGTCGCTTAAGATAGCCAACATTAACTGAGTATCTAGCTCATGCCTGGCCCTGAGCTAGGCACTTTACTCATACATATAATTTTTATTTGTCTGAGACAGGATTTCACTCCCTTGTCCAGGCTGGAGTGCAGAGTCACAATCACAAGCTATCCTTCCACCTCAGCCTCCCAAGTAGCTGGGACTTACAAGTGCTTGCCACCAACCCTGTCTAGCTTTTGTGTTTTTTGTAGAGACAGAGTTTCTCCATATTGCCCAAGCTGGTCTCAAACTCCTGACCTCAAGCCATCCACCTGCCTTGGCCTTCCAGAGTGCTGGGATTACAGGCATGAGCTACTGTGCCCAGACGGACATATAATTTTTGCAACTCTTTAACGTAAATAATTTTAGTGTCTCGATTTTATAGACAGGGAGACAGGTTCAGAGAGGTTAGGTGTCATGTGTGAGGGCACTTCCCTAATAACAGTGGGAACTGGATTCAGCCACACGTTTAGGTCAGCCTGCATTCCTGTTTTCTTCCACTTCCCCGTGACAAGGCCTCTTGGGTCACCTTTCAGGAATCTGTTAATTGGGGGCAACAGAAGACACTTTTTTTTTTTTTTTTTGAGATGGAGTCTCGCTGTGTCACCCAGGCTGGATTGCAGTGGTGCAATCTGGGCTCTCTGCAATCTCTGCCTCCCGAATTCAAGTGATTCTCCTACCTCAGCCTCTCTGGTACCTGGGATTACAGGAGTGCAGCACCACACACGCCTAATTTTTGTATTTTTAGTAGAGTTGGGGTTTTACCATGTTGGGCAACCTGGTCTCAAACTCCTGACCTCAAATGATCTGCCCACCTCAGCCTCCCAAAATGCTGGGATTATAGGCATGACCCACTGTGTCTGGCCCCAGAAACCCTTGGGCTCTAAGGACTTGCTCTCTAAG
>NC_045437.1:178162255-178194560 GCF_002776525.5 Piliocolobus tephrosceles
TTTTTTTTTTTTTTTTTAAGAGATAGGGTCTTGCTTTGTTGCCTAGGCTGGAGTGCAGTGGTATGATTATAGCTCACTGCAACCTCAAACTCCTGCACTCAAAGGATCCTCCCGCCTCAGCCTCCCAAGTAGCTAGGATTGTGGGTATATGCCACCATATCAGGCTAATGTATACATTTTTTTGGTAGAGATGAGAGTCTCACTCTGTTGCCCAGGTTAGCCTCAAACTTCTGGCCTCAAGTGATTATTCTGCCTCAGCCTCCCAAAGTGCTAGGAATCCAGGTGTGAGCCACTGTGTCCAGCCAGTAAGTTCCTGTTAATATTATTTCTCCCCCATACTATTTCTGGATATGGGAAAAGAGAAAACAACTCTGGCACAGAGAACTCATTTAGGAGTGTAGCTTAGTGGTTACAGTGCAGGCTTGGGAATTAGGCTTCTCAAGTTTACATCCTACTTTTACCACTTTCCTTAGGCATGCATTTAACATCTCTCAATTGCTTCTCAATTTTCCTCATCTATAACTTGGGTACAGTAAGTTGTGTTGAGATGCAAATAAGGTAGTGCCTGTAAAGTGTGCAGCCCAGTGTCCCATACATAGTGAGCATCCCATGAAATGTTAAATGTTTAGTAAGCTAATAGTGATTATTATGAACACTATAAAAGAAAGTTTCTCAAAGGAGGCTGAAAGCGGAGCCCAGAGAGAAGAGATAGATGCTTTTTAGTGCTCAGGGAGGGCCAGATTTCTAATGACAGCCCGTCTTGAGAAATGGCTGCAGGTTCAGAGGCTCCTAGGGCCACTGTATCAACCAAGAAGATGCCCAGAGGAGCTCCAGAGGACCTCTGCTGAGGGGAACTCCCATGAGAAACAGGGGCAGAGGAGAGAGCAGTTGAAAGGCAGGAAGCCCTGAGCCTGCAGGAAACATTAGCTGGAGAAACAAAGTGTGCTTGGAAAAGCCCAGCGCAGGACAAGAGCTTGATACTGAAAGCTTGGAAGCAGGAAAGGGAGCCTCAGGAGAGTTCAAAGTAACTCACTACTCCAGTTATTTCTGATATCTTTATTATTCTCTCTGATTACCACAGAAAATACATTGGTACTTCACAGAACTTTATGCAATGCAAATAGCAAAAGAGTTCCGGCCGGGCGCGGTGGCTCAAGCCTGTAATCTCAGCACTTTGGGGAGCCGAGACGGGCGGATCACGAGGTCAGGAGATGGAGACCATCCTGGCTAACACGGTGAAACCCGTCTCTACTAAAAAATACAGAAAAACTAGCCGGGCGAGGTGGCGGGCGTCTGTAGTCCCAGCTACTCGGGAGGCTGAGGCGGGAGAATGGCGTAAACCCGGGAGGCGGAGCTTGCAGTGAGCAGAGATCCGGCCACTGCACTCCAGCCTGGGCGACAGAGCGAAACTCCGTCTCAAAAAAAAAAAAAAAAAAAAAAAAAGAGTTCCTATTATTCAAGTTTTTAAAATCTTTTTTTCTTCTTTTTTTTTGAGACAGGGCCTCACTCTGTCACCCAGGCTGGAGTGCAGTAGTACAATCACAGCTCACTGCAGCCTCAATCTCCTAAGCTCAAGTGATCTTCGTGCCTCAGCCTCCCAAGTAGCTGGGATTACAAGCACACACCATCATGCCTGGCTAATTTTTTTTTTTTTTTTTTTTTTTGAGATGGAATCTTACTCTGTTGCCTAGGCTGGCATGCAATGGTGCAATCTCGGATCACTACAAACTTCTGTCTCCCAGGTTCAAGTGATTCTCCTGCCTTAGCCTCCCTGGGCCTGCCAAAGTGCTGGGATTACAGGCGTGGGCCACCGCTCCCGACCAGGCTAATTTTTTTATTTTTTGTAGAGACAGGGTTTCACCATGTTGCCCAGGCTGGCCTTGAACTCCTGGGCTCAAGCGATCCCACTGCCTCTGCCTTCCAAAGAGCTGAGATTACAGATGTGACCCACCACACCTGGCCCTAAAAATTCGTATTCGGTGAATTTCTCAAAGTGAATACGCTCACGTAGCCCACATCCCAACCATGGCACAACTTATCAGAATACCAGAAGTCCCTCTCTTCCAGTCATTACTGATCACAATGGGAGTCTTTTTCCTGATTTTTCTCACCATAGTTTTGCCTGTCTTTAAGTTTTAAGTAAATGGAATCACACAGTATATACTTTTTTGTGAGTCTGCCTTCTTTCACTGAGCCATATGTTTTGCAACTCATTCCTATTGCTATTTAGTACTTCACCGTATAGATATATCCCCGATTTATTCATTTTTTTTTTTTTTTTTTGAGACGGAGTCTTGCTCTGTCGCCCAGGCTGGAGTGCAGTGGCCGGATCTCAGCTCACTGCAAGCTCCGCCTCCCGGGTTTACGCCATTCTCCTGCCTCAGCCTCCCGAGTTGCTGGGACTACAGGCGCCCGCCACCTCGCCCGGCTAGTTTTTTGTATTTTTAGTATAGACGGGGTTTCACCGTGTTAGCTGGGATGGTCTCGAACTCCTGACCTCGTGATCCGCCCGTCTCGGCCTCCCAAAGTGCTGGGATTACAGGCTTGAGCCACCGCGCCCGGCCATTGATTTACTCATTTTTATCATCAGATACTGATGGGTATTTGGATGGTTTCCAGTTTTTAGTTATTGCAAGTAATGCTTAGATTACTCTTGTGCGTATCTTTTTTTGTTTGTTTGTTTGTTTGTTTGTTTGTTGAGACGGAGTCTCGCTGTATCACCCAAGCTGGAGTGCAGTGGCCGGATCTCAGCTCACTGCAAGCTCCGCCTCCCGGGTTCCCGCCATTCTCCTGCCTCAGCCTCCTGAGTAGCTGGGACTACAGGCGCCGCCACCTCGCCCGGCTAGATTTTTGTATTTTTTTTTAGTAGAGACGGGGTTTCACCGTGTTAGCCAGGATGGTCTCGATCTCCTGACCTCGTGATCCGCCTGTCTCGGCCTCTCAAAGTGCTGGGATTACAGGCTTGAGCCACCGCGCCCGGCCTCTTTTTTTTTTTTTTGAGACAAGAGTCCCACTCTGTGGCCCGGGCTGGAGTGCAATGGCGCAATCTCTGCTCACTGCAACCTCCGCCTGCCAGGTTCAAGCAATTCACCTGCCTCAGCCTCCCAAGTAGCTAGGACTACAGGTGCATGCCACCATGCCCGGCTAGTTTTTTGTATTTTGTTGTTGTTGTTCTTGTTGTTGTTGTTTTTGAGATGGAGTCTCTCTCTGTCGCCCAGGCTGGAGTGCAGTGGCCGGATCTCAGCTCACTACAAGCTCCCCCTCCCGGGTTTGCACCATTCTCCTGCCTCAGTCTCCCGAACAGCTGGGACTACAGGCGCCCGCCACCTCGCCCAGCTAGTTTTTTTGTATTTTTTTAGTAGAGATGGGGTATCACTGCATTAGCCAGGATGGTCTCGATCTCCTGACTTCGTGATCTGCCCGTCTCGGCCTCCCAAAGTGCTGGGATTACAGGCTTGAGCCACCGCGCCCGGCCAGTTTTTTGTATTTTTAATAGAGATGGGGTTTCACCATGTTGGCCAGGTTGGTCTCGAACTCCTGACCTCATGATCCACCTGCCTCAGCCACAGAAAGTGCTGGGATTACAGGCATGAGCCACCGCCCCCAGCCTCTGGTGGATCTCTTCTGGTGAACCATGTACTTATTTCTCTTGAATCTCCAGGAGTGGAATTACTCCTGGCGTATGCATATGTTCAGCTTCAATAGTTACTAGTGCCTAAAGTCTTAAAAGGATGTTCCAAGTATATACAAGATCTCTGTGCAGGCTCCTGGAGAAACTTCGGAATGTCATAACTCTGCAAGGGAAGAGGATGAGGAAGGGGCAGCCCAGTGGCACTTGTCCAATGCCACTGCACTGCCCCAATCCACCTTGTGGACTGTCCAATCCACCAGGACACATGACATGCCCCAAATTCCACTTTCATCTTGTCACCACCATCCACATTCCCCAACAGAGACCCCTCTCTAAATCCAATCACACTTTCAGGGCAGCATTGGATTGCATGTCTGTCCACTTGCTGGCCTTGGACTGAATTGTATTTCCTACATTCATTCATCCAGGTAACAAATATTGAGTGCCTACCACTCAATTGCATTGTTTTAGAATCTAGGAGAGGAGCAATATACACACCCCTACCCTCGTGGAGCCAACATTTTCATAGGAGATGGACTATAAACAAACAGGAATATGTTAGTGGTGATAAGGGCTATGGAGAAATATAAAGCAATGTAAGAAGAGTAAGAGGAGGATGGGGGAAGGAATGTGCTATTGTTTAATAGGGTGGTCAGGGAAGGCCTGCAGAGCAGATAAGATCTGAAAGACATGATCACTCTGGCTATTACACTGGAAATATGTTATGTGGAAGCGAGATGGAACTAGAAAGGCAGAGGCCATCACAAAAGCGCAGGCATGAGATGATGCTAAATTGGACTGGGTGATGGTAGTGGCAGTGATGAGAAGTGGTTGCATACAGCATATATTCTAAAGGTAGGGCTGACAAGATTTGCTGATGGATTGGCTGTAGAGCAAGAGAGGGGAGTCAAAGACATCTTGTTCTTGCCAGAAGCAATGCCTGCTCATATACACATAAGTATGTACAGCATATGTACCACATGTACAGCATAGGAGTAGGTCCTGAGTCCAGGACCTGTTGATTGAATGGGTGGATGTCTTCGCTGATTACAGCCAGCTAAATGTGTGAAAGATCTGTTCTTTCTTATCTCGGAGATAGCATGGTATAAGTACCAAGACAAAATAACTGGAGCCAGACTACTAGTCCCAGCTCTGTCATTTACTAGCTGTGTATCCTCAGGCAAGTTACACAATCACTTTGAGCCTCAGTTTCCCCTTCTGGAAAAATGGGACAGTAATAGTACCTGCATTACAGAATTGTTGTAGTAGTATACATAAATAGGCCTGGTATAGAGCCTACCACCAAGTCAGGGCTTAGGAAATAACTAAGTTAAACCAGTTCCCAGTTAAAGCAAACAGACAAAAGGATATGGAACAAGGGTTATCTTTATTTGGATTGCAAAGTATAAATGTGAACCAGGTTTGGAAATACAAGTTGTAACAGTCAGAAATGGCACCAGAAACTTCCAGAAAGGACCATGACAGCATACCTTTGTCGTTTTGGTGAGGTGGGTGGGATTATACAAAGCCTTCCCCACCTCCAACCTTCTCGGTAGCAACTGGCAGGTAATCAGTTACCAAGAACAGTGAGCTCCAATGTTCCCTGTTCCTTCTCAGCCTTTTGCTTTGCTAATACCTTCTCCAGACTGTCCTCTGCTGCACTGACCCCTGCATGGAGTAGCACCAGAAGAATGGCAGGAGTTAGAGAAATGTCTTGACACAAGGGAAAGTGAGTTCCCACGCTGTGGGCCTGGGGCCGTGGGGGTGACGAACCAGGAAAGCTACAGGCATGGAAGCCCAACCTCTTCTGAGACTTGACAGGGAGAGGACACGGGGAGACACTGATATCTGTTACATTTTGATATCAGCACCTTGGGCTTTCAAAACACAAACGGTAGACAAAATCGCCTAGGCAAGACTGCAGTCCAACTCATAGAGTGGCTCTGACCAAGTTAACCCCTACATCCTGACCATACAGAACTCCCCAGGTGGCACTCTGACCACGGAAGATCTGCAGAGATGTAGACAGACAATAAATTACTACAGATGAGTCACAGAACCATCCCAGCTTTGTGGCAAGGGTGGGTGGCACTGAGCCAGATTGTGGGGATGAGGAGTGGAGGGCCAGGAAATTGCCAAAGTAACAGTCTAGGCACTTGAAATATTATTGTTAGATTGTTAAAAACTAAATAAATTAACATACATAGAATAAAATAAATATATAATTTAAGAGGCATTTACAAACAACAACAAAAATAGTTGTTATTTTTCCATCTGGGAAGAAGTCCCAAAATTCAGTTCTCAGGCTTGTGGTATTTCACAGTTAACTCATCAAATCCAGCGCTGGAGGCTCCCAATGGCAGATCCCTTGGTGGTACTTGAGTACATGGCTTCTCAATCTTTGTTGCTTTCTTCCAGTTCACAAATCTTTCCTTCTTGCTCTCCTTCTTCTTCTTCTTTTTTTTTTTTTTTTCAGTCAAAGATCCTGGAGCATATGGAATTTAACCGGCATTCTAATCCAGAAGTAAGTGCTTAAACAAACTTATAAGGGGAAGTGGGGCTTGGTGGAGGGGAATCAGAAGGGCATGAAGGTCCCTTGCTTTTGCTTTCTTCTTACCCAGATACCATCAGACATACTCTGTTTGGCACTTGAAGGCTCTGGTATTTTGGCAAAGCAATTATGGGAGGCCCAATCTAGATGGCGACTGGGGACGAAGGAGTCTTTGTGGCTAGATGTGAAGTCTTTCCCCTCTGCAGTCTGAAATCACCTTGTGTCTTCTCAGAGGTAGCAGTCCCCAGCCGATTCCTAAAGCACAAAAGGAAGGCATTTAAAGCCAGGTCTAGTCTAAAGAGGTCTTAAGATTTTCCTGGTCCAGTCTTTGTTATTTTTAAACTTTTTGAGACGGGGTTTCGCTCTGTCTCCCAGGGGAGGGGAGGAGAGGGGAAGGGAGGGGATGAGGGTGGGAGAAGCTGTCTTCTCAGGCATCTCTCTTAGGTGTCTCTCTAGCAACTTTTACCTTAAATGAAGCACTGAGTCTTTTTGAAAATAGTTCTGCAATGGGATATTAATGTCACAGTGGCCTGGCCCCCAACCCCTCAATGAAAAATTCAGCGCCCACTGAAGCAGAGCCAGGAAAGGGGACAAAGGATAATCATGTCATGGGGCAAAGGATGGAGCATTACCTTGAGCACAAGTCTCTCTCAGTGGGAATTAGTCAAGCCCAACTTCACTTTCTCTTCATTTTCCACATCATAACCACCTCTCCTATGGTACCTGAGGAAGATAAGTTTTGTGAATAATCTCTGCCTGCTATGACAAAGTACAGGTCCAGAGCAGGTCCTTCCAAAGAACTCTGCCATGGTGGTTTCCTCTACTACTTGGAAAAGCCCAGACACAGTAAGGCAACCCAACCACTGGTCAAAGGCCCAACTGCCCTGAGGAACTCCTGTCTCTAACAGCAGGATGCAATTTACAGAGAGCTTTCACCTCATTTATGTGATCCTCACAACATCGTTATGAAGTAGGTGGACAAAGATTACGATCACTATAAGGTTACAATCCTCAGACAGATGAGTTACACTGCTTGAAAACAGGCATAGAGTGCTTGGTGGGTCTCCCCCGAGCTAGAGCATACCTGGATTAGAAGCAGGGCCTGAAGTGCAGATGCCTCGGGAGTGGAAGGATATACCACTAGCACCACCCACACCTTGACTACCAAACCACATACTAATGCCATCAAAGAACAGCTAGGAGAAAGAAATGTGTGACAAAGTGATTCCATGAGTGGGTAGTTGGGTCGCAGAGGCAGGAAAAGAACTCCTGTAAGGAGCAGAACCTGCTATGGCCTCGCAAATTTGACCCTGGGCTCTAGACATGGGACTTATGTCATGCCAGAAATACCAGGGTTTTGGAGAGTCTACACCCCGGAGCTAGCCCACGATTTGGAGAGATTGAGGGAAGTACATGTGATCATGAAGGAGAGGGCCCAGGAGGAGGAAGAATGGGAGTGATTTGCAGAAGCAGTCTGCAGGGGACTCCAACACTCACCTAAACATGAGAAGCCCCACGATGACCAGCAGACAGACAGATGACAGCACCACGGCCACCACGGCCAGGATAGTTGTATGGTCATAGGTATATAAGCGATTTTCTACTGGGAGGCTCAACCCATGACACCTCTCTCCATGGTAACCCGGGTGGCAGCTAGTTCAAGAAAAAACAAGAAGGAGATAGAGTTAGTGCTTTGGCCTCTCTCTCTTGGCAATGGCCCACCTGCATAAGCCAAACCCCATTCCTCATACCCTCAGCCTGTCAATCCCTGACCATGATCCCTGCCCATCCTCCATCCTTCTCCTCTAGTATAAAACCCTTTAAAGTGCCTCTGAAGGCTCTATAGCATTCCTCCCTCACTTGACACCCTCCCCTTTTCCATTTCCTCTGGTTCTCTGGGCTGAGAATCCTGTTCCAGGCACGGAAAAAGCAAGGGAGGACTTGAAGGCCTCAGTTAGATATGTTCCACGTGTGGCTGATTTATGACATGTGTGTTCAGGCGTTAAACCACTTATGAGGGCTTGGGCACAAGAGCTGGTAGGCTGAATTCAGGGATTTGTATCACTCCCTCCAGTGAGGCCCCTCAACATTCTGACCCAGAAATAAACCCAGCCTTGCCCATTGTGCTTCCAGCATCCAGTCCCTCTCCACCGCTGCCCAGCCTATTAATAGGCCCTGTGCCTCTGCCAGGAGTCGTTTTTCTCAAGTTTCCTTCATTTAACTCCAGCTCCCCCTTGGTGCAGGGCCCAACTTGGGAGCTCAACTCTGGCCTTTGGCCTCTGAATGCTGAGCTACCAGGCCTCTTTCATCACAGGACAAACCAAACAAATCAAGTAACATCTTTCTGCCCAGCTGCCCTGCCAGAGCATGGAAGAATGTCAGAAACAATCCCTTGGCTCTCCTCACTCAAGAAATAAATCACATGGCAACTGCCTTTTCTTTTTCTTTTTCTTTTTCTTTTTTTAAGACAGAGCCTTGCTCTGTCGCCCAGGCTGGAGGGCAATGGTGCAATCTTGGCTCACTGCAACCTCCACCTCCTGGATTCAAGTGATTCTCCTGACTCAGCCTCCCGAGTAGCTGGGATAACAGGTGCCCACTACTACACCCAGCTAATTTTTGTAATTTTTTAGTAGAGATGGAGTTTCACCATGTTAGCTAGGCTGGTCTCTAATTTCTGACCTCAGGTGATCCACCCGCCTCGGCCTCCCAATGTGCAGGGATTACAGGCGTGAGCTACCGTACTTGGCTGGCAACTGCCTTTTCTAACACAAAGCATTTCCTTGAAGCTCTTAGAAAGACTCAGACATGCTTACAGTTGAAGAAGAACATTCACATCCTTTCCTTTATCTGAGCATCCCAGAGATCCTTTGATGTAGGTAGGAGCCCCATTTTACAGAAGGGTGGAGTAGTTTTCCCAAGGTCACACAGCAAGGCAGAAACTAAGATGTAGCTGTAGACTGACTCTGAGCTCAGTGTGCTGCCCACTCACACCTGACAACTGCCTACCCTCCAGGCAGGGGGCACAGTGGCACTGTCTGGGGACTCTGGACCACCAGCTGCTGAAGGAAGCACCAAGAATCTGGTGGCCCTCTTTTCTGAGCTGTGATTTCTCTGGGAAGGAAGTGTTTTCTCTGGTGCCTCAGAACAAGGAATCCCTTCTTCCTGCGGACAGAGCACCAGGGAAGCTCCAAGAGACAGACTTGTCCACAACCGGCAGTGGCAGAGGGGCCAGGCTGGGTGGCACCGCATACTTGCCTTCCTGTCCTGTGCCTCTCCCTGCCCTAGTTCCTCCTGGGTACTTTGAGAAACCACCTCATTGCAGGATTAATGTAAATCAGGCCCACTATACACACAGCACAGTCCACAGTTCCTTGCCCCGCCTCTCCATGTATCTGTCCCATCAGCCCATGTAGGCATAAAAGCAACCCCTATCCTGCCAGGGCATGGAGGACACTTGCAGAAGCACCCCTGGAAAATCACTTGTGCACAGCAGTTTATCATTCACAAGCCACTAGCCTTATCTACCAGCTCAACTGAGCCTCCTAACATTCTGGTATGCAGGTACAACCCCATCTTACAGATGGAAAAGCTAAGATTGAGGGTCAGAGAAATTAAGTGATTCACCAAAAGTTGCACAACTAGGAAGCAGCAGGGCTAAGACTAGGAACAAGTCTTGGCAGATTCCAAATTCATCATTCCTTCCACTCTGACCAATGCAGAACAGTGCAGGTAACTCCAAGAAAGCGTATCTGATAGGCTCCTGGGGGGCAGTCTGACCCTTCTCTCTGACTATGTTATTATTATTTATTACTCATAACTTGAATAATAAAGAATAATAACTAGCAATCATTGAAGGCTTACCATGAGCCAAGTACTTTGTGCTAACTGCTTTACAAGGATTATTTCATTTAAAGCCATCTCTGTGAAGGAGAAGTTACTAGCCCCATTTTAAAGACGGACTGAGGCTTAGCCTTTGTTAAATACCTTGCCCAGGGTTACAAAGCTGGTGAGTGGTAGAGCCAGGATTCAACCCAGCAGTTTGGATGACTTCAGAGACTTTGCTTTCCCGGGAGGAGGGAAGCTGAAGTTGAATCTGTTTTTCACTTCCAGTCCATCATTCAAACTCCACAGGTAGTTACTCAGAAGATAGAAATAAAGTTTGGCCTCAGAGTCCCGCAATTCAGTTACATAATCCCTCCACCCCTACCCTGAGTCAAAAGGATAATAATGCAAACATCCTAATATTACCTACCTCCCCCTCCCTTTGCAGACAACTCCTGGCTTCCCCAGAGAGGGAGGGGGAATGAGTACATTCCAAGCATCCCAGGGTAGGGGCAAAATTTTGTGTCTTGTCCAGAGCCAGCCACCATCAAACTAGGACACATTCTTCCCACCCATGTCTGTGACCCATTCCAGAACTTGTATTACAACAGATGCAAGAACCCTCTAGGGTCTAGAGACATCTTCCAATCTGGATTTCTCCACCTTTACCCCAGAAGGTGGAGGGGACACGTCTGGATGGAGGAGACTCAGAGTACATGAGTTCCAGACTGGTTCTGCTGCTATTTCTAGCCAGGTAATTTTGGGCAAGTCACGTTACCTTTCTAAACATTGGTTTCCTCATATAAAATACAGAGATAAGAAATGCCTACTTCACTAGAGTATTGTGAAAACATAAAATGAGGTAATACAAATGAAAGGGTTTAATAAAGGCCAAGTCCCACATTGTGTGAGTTTTTATACAATCAGACTCCAGAGGTTACTGCCCATGGCCTGAGAAATGGGGTACCCAAGTCAGATGGAGCCAAGAGAAGCGGGATCGCCATTCCTTCTTAGCACCTGGGCAGTGAGGCCAAGCAGAGCCCCATAGCCTATCTCTGCTCCAGCTCTGAGTCCTCCTCAGCCCAAGTGTCCCCAGGATTCCTCCAGCCACAGGAAACTCTGCAGCCAATTTCTGGGTCAGCAACCAGTCAGGAATCCCAGGAAACTACTCTTTTTTTTTTTGAGATGGAGTTTTGCTCTTGTTGCCCAGGCTGGAGTGCAATGGTGCGATCTCGGCTCACTGCAACCTCCGCCTCCTGGGTTCGAGAGAGTCTCGTGCCTCAGCCTCCCTAGTAGCTGAGATTACAGGCACCCGCCACCATGCCCAGCTAATTTTTGTATTTTTAGCAGAGACGGGGTTTCGCTATGTTGGCCAGGCTGGTCTCGAACTCCTGACCTCAGGTGATTCACCTGCCTTGGCCTCCCAAAGTGCTGGGATTATAGGTGTGAGCCACCATGCCCAGGAGAAACTACTCTTTGAGGGCAACTTTTGGCTGGTGACACAAAAAGGGTTTTCCTGTTCATGGCAGCTGCAGAGGGCTAGTTTAGGAAGCCGGGTAGCCTCAGTCTCACCACAGTAGCCTGGACACACCTGGGCTAGTGGTTCCTGGGTCTGGAGTCAAAGAAGAGCCACAAAAATCCCCAGATGAAGGTCCACAGATGTCACATTCCCCCAAACCAGGATTTCTGTCTTCTTGCTGCTTTCTGCCCTGAGTAGCAAGGGCAGGAGACAGTAGGGGACCCTCCCAGACATGCAATCAACCCCCTGAAAATCTGCCTAGGAAGTGGTGGCTCACACTTGTAATCCCAGAACTTTGGGAGGCCAAGGCAGGTGGATTACTTGAGGCCAGGAGTTCAAGACCAGCCTGGCCAACATGGTGAAACCCCACCTCCACACAAATTTAAAAATTAGCCAGATGTGGGGGCGTGTGCCTGTAACACCAGCTGCTCAGGAGGCTGAGGCAGGAGAATCACTTTAATCTGGGAGGCGGAGGTTGCAGTGAGCCGAGATTACGCCACTGCACTCCAGCCTGGGTGACAGAGTGAGACTTCATCTCAAAAAAAAAAGGGCCAGGTATGGTGGCTCATGCCTATAATCCCACACTTTGGGAGGTTGAGGCAGGTGGATCGCCTGAGGTCAGGAGTTCAAGACCAGCCTGGCCAACATGGCAAAATCACATCTCTACTAAAAATATAAAAATTATTAATTGGGCATGGTGACAGGTGCCTGTAGTCCCAGTCACTTAGGAGGCTGAAGCAGGAGAATTGCTTGAACCCAGGAGGCAGAGGTTGCAGTGAGCCGAGATCGCACCACTGCACCCCACCCAGCATGGGAGACAGAGTGAGACTCTGTCTCAAAAAAAAAAAGGAAAAGAAAAAAGAAAAAGAAAATTCTGCCCAGGAAGCTAATGTAAAGTTTTCAAATCATATTGCTGTGCTCTTAGGCTAGTCAAAGAATAAGAGATCTCTAGGACAACAGCTGCCCTCTGCCCTTTATAAAATGCTGCTCCAATTCGATAAGGACAGATACAGGAAAGAAAGATGAAAGCCAACACCCAGTGCAGCCTGAGGGCATGAAAAGCATGCTGGACTAGGAGTCAGGTACCTGAGACACTGTCTTGTTTCCAACTACTTATTTAGCTATTGACCTCAGGCAAATTACTTCCTATTTTCTGGCTCCAGTTTCATCATCTTTCAAGCAGAGGTACCAAGTCCTGCCTACGCAGCAGAGGGCTTTTGGAAAATCCCAGGAAACTATATCTCTCCAGCTCCTAAAGTAGTGTCTGCCACTAAATAGGAGCTTAACATACCTGGGCTCAACTCATATTATATATAAACACTGAAACTCTGGGACAAAGGAGAGATGACATCATTATAGTTATCACTATCCCTAGGGACCACTGGGAAGGTGGCCGGGCACCCATATCAGGTTCTTTGGGTTTAGGTGGTCAGCTGAGTCCAGCTCTCCAGGAAGGCAGCCTTATATAGCCTCTCAACCACACAGTGCAGGCCCCACATCCATCCACCAAAATGCCCAGGACCAATCTGGTATAGATAGATTCCTGGCCTCAATCCACCTTGACTACTTGAGTCACCTTCCTCACCCTGTACTAACGATGCCATTTTGCAAATTTAAGACGAACATTTCCTGCCCTGTCCCAAGACCTTGGGAAGGATATATGGGGGCTTTCTATGCCACTCTTAAAGAATGCCTTCTAATACCAAGCTCCTGACAAGGATGTTACAGGAAAGGATGCACAAGTGACTGTGGACATGGTGGGGAGTGATGGGTCTGTCTGCCAGCTGCTAAATACAGGGCAGCTCTGCTATGTGTGATCAGACAAAACAAGGAAGCTTTAAAAAGCCAAGGGATCTGCACCAATCACCAGTAGAAGGGATTGCAGGCACCCCGCCTTCTTGACAGGCTGGAGGCAGTGTACACACAATAGTCTCTTGGCTCTGTCCAGAGTCTCCCCCTAAGGCCCCCAGAGCCTGCCTCCCCACAGGGAAGGGAACGGATGTTTGCAGCCTGACGTGGGGTATTGGCCTCAGGCACAGTGGCAACATTATGCCTGCCAGAGAGCATGGCAGTGCTGTCATCCCTGAGGGGTTGCCAAGGCAGCCGTTTGCTGGGTTTGGCTTAGGAGAGAGGCTAAGGAACCCACAGCCCCTCCGCCCACACACCTACCCAGGGAAGGGGTGATGTTGCCTGACCGGGGGCTGATGCCTGCTGGGTCAGGTTCCATTTCCTGTGAACCCTGCACAAAGGAATTGTTCTCCCACACCATGGCCAAAGGCCAGTACTCTCCATGTCCCCCACCTCCTGGCCCTTGCTGGGGTAAGGAAGAAGAAAGAGAGGCCTCAACCTGCCACCATGATGATCCCTCTCTGTACAGTCCTGCCATGCCTTACAATCAACCCACATTTGCACACTCACACGCACATAAACCCAAATACACACATACCTATACAACATGCATCCAAATGCACCTCCTACCTTCCCTCAGGAGCTCTACTCTGCCCACGAAGCCCACTCTGCCATGTTTCCTACTGGCTTCTCCCTCCCAGAGTACGGCATCAGGCAAGAATGAAGGGCCTGCCTTCAGGTGCCAGCTGTCCTAGCCACATGCTCATTTCTGGGCAAGCAGGAAATGTCCCTAAGGATTAAAGCACGTCACAAAACCATACCACAGGAAATTGCATCCTATAGGGGGGAGGGGGCTTCCGCTGACTAAAAATATATTTCCTCTCCTCCCAACTTCCTCCCAGAGGTTGAGAAGACACTGGGTGAAATTATGAATTCAAGGAACAGTGACAACGAGGAACAGCCACGTGGCTGACAAAGTATGCTGATGAGATTCAGCCCTGGGGAAGGGGCACTTACATGCAGGAGGGAGCCCGGAGCTCCTTCACATATTTGCATTCTCCGTGGATGCAGAAGTCCTTGTATTTCCGAAGACATGGGTCCCTCTTCTTCCCCAGTCCCTTGCCTTTCTTCTTTCTTTTCCCGTGCTCCTCCTTGCTTGGTGTGGCCAGTGCTTGTGGCTTGGAGGATAAAGTGACTGTAGGAGAAAAGCACCCTGTTAAAGTCTGACTCTTTGGGAAGAAAATCAGAAGAGCATAGTGCTTGAAAGGAGTATATACTCTTTGATCCCACCTGAAGTCAGAGATCTGGGAAGGTCCCTTAGCTCAGTGCCTCCCAAGAGGCAGAAGGAAGAGCAGGAAGATTGGGCAGAACCACCAGAAAGAGGGAACCTCAGTAGGAAGTAGAAGCTAGTGTGGGTCCCAAGGAAGGCATTTCACAGTCTCAGTGTAAGAGCCTCATTCTCAGAATGCTTTTGTTGAGTAACTGCAGTTCACTGGGCAATTCTACCAACTCTACCTCCACCCCACTGTCCACCTTACACCCCCATCTCTTACTCCCCCGCACTGACTTCGTTCTATTTTGGCCTTCAATCAGCCTCATTTCCTGATGCTATACTCAGTGACCCACTTGCAAAAAGACAGTGTCACACACAAAAACTGCTTCTAGAGAAAGTACTTGGAGGTTTTGGGGTTGGAGGGCTCCTAAAACAAGAACAGTGTCCATGTGTTCAGGTGGTCTCCTCCGGGGCACCCCTTAGTATCATGAGCCCAGGGCAGAGCCTGGCTCAGGAACAGCAAGCAGGCCAGTCTGGTCACAGCCTTGCTTTTTCAACTTCAAGCAAAATATTTAACCTGCACGCCCTTTACAGCTCACCCACTTTCTCAAAGATTCATTCATATTTAACCCCCAATGTCCTGTTTATAGCTCTCTGGGTTGGGGGGTACAGGGTGTACAAGGGATAGAAAAATGGAAAGTAAGGAACTGTCCAGAAGGAACTGGAACAATGATGACTCCCCACTTCTTTCCATGCTTCAGAGAGACTGGGGGAAAAACAACCTCACCCAGACATCCAGTTGGGATTGACTATGGACTATGCCCATCAGCCCAGTCCCACCCTCTTATCCCCCATCAGGAAAAAGGTACCCATATCCATGGCTACAGCCGTGTGTCTAGCAGAAGGGTGAGCACGATACATTAGACTAGAGACTTAGAGTTTCAAGCTAGAGGGACTTCAAAGAATACCATGTGGCCAGGAACGGTGGCTCACGCCTGTAATCCCAACACTTTGGGAGGCTGAGGCGGCGGATCACCTGAGGTCAGGAGTTCGAGACCAGCCTTGCCAACAGTGGCAAAATCTCATCTCTACTAAAAATACAAAAATTAGCCAGGCATGGTGGTGCGTGCCTGTAATTGCAGCTACTCGGGAGGCTGAGGCAGGAGAATCACTTGAACCTGGGAGGCAGAGATTGCAGTGAGCTGAGATCATGCCATAGAATTCCAGCCTGGGTGACAGAGTGAGTGAGACTATGTTTAAAAAAAAAAAAAAAAAAAAAATCATGGCAGGCAGAGTGACTTACTCAAGGTTATGCAGGATTGGGATTAGAATTGTGGTCTCTGGACTTCCTCCAATGTCTTTCCTCACCACACCAAGCTGCTTCACACACCCCCATCTCCTCCCTCTCACAAGTCTGGAGCACCTGAGATGCTGATCCAGGCATGAATGGGCTCTGAAGTCCATAGATCTGTGCTCCAATTTCAGCTATATGACCGTGGGCAATTCACTTAACCTCTCTGAACCTCAGGTTCTCAGTAAAATGTGGATAGCAAGAGTAACTATCTCAAAAGGTTGCTATAAGTGTTACATTAGCCAGGATAACATATCAAGTGCGTAGAACACAGTAGAAATTTAATAAATGGTAGCAGTCATTTATTTTAGGTGGTAGGATCCCCAGACCTGAAAAGTAGTCCTTGCCCAGTAAAGCCAAGAGAAGGAAAGAAAGAGAAGTAGGTGCCAGCAGCCCCACAGTCCTTCATTTCCTCTCATCCAGTCCCAGGCCCCCTCAGAGCTCAGAAGGCGATACAGGTGGTCAGAGGAACCCAGTGACCAGAGTTTCGGGGAGAGTAAGGCAGGGGGGCCAAGCCAATCAGAAAGGGGAGGGAGAAGGTGCAGGGTGACAGCCAGGCTCCAGCCATGGACAGGGAGCAGTGAGTCAGGTCGGCAGAGGTATGAGGAGCAGCCATGTGGGTGGGGGGTGGGGGTGGGGTGAGTCACAACCCCACCCTGCCCAGCCTAGGAGGAGAGGGCCAGGAGAATCCAGGCTGTTCAGGCCATGGGCAACCCCAGAGGGCCACTGGGAGAGGATGAAGTATGGGAGCCCAGGCTCAGTTTTGGAGCACGTGCTTGATTTATACAAAGTAGAGAGAGTACCCAAGGGAAGCTCCTGGGAAGGAGGGAGAAGGGCAGCTGAGGAGCAGGTGGAGCTAGAACAGGTGGGCATCTGTCCAACCAAATATAGTCATTCCGGGATACAGTGCTGAGTCCTTGCTCTACGCTGGATAATCTCCTCAGGTCTGGAGGCAGGAGAGCTGGCAGGCTCTGGACTCTGCCCTGTGCCTGTGCTTGGCTACAGCCAAAGAGGCTGGTTGGAGGATTCTACATAGCCCTCCCCATTTGGAGTCGCCTCAGGAAAGCAAGGTGCTCAGTATGCCTGCAGGTTTCCGGTAGCATTCAGAGATATCCAGCATTTTAATACAGCCCCCTAGAGGCCCAGCGTTCACCATTCACAGCCTTACCTAGGGCGGCCAAGAGCTCCTCATTCCTCTCTGTTTCCTTAATCTGGAGACAGGTGGATGGAGGAGGCTAACACTGCACACTTTCTATAGAAGTGCCTGGGCATCTTCTCATCTGTTACCTCTATTTTATATACAATAGTCATTTGATGACGGAATTAGAACTGGCGCCCATTTTTACATAGTAGCTCTAGGGAAAGCATCTCAACCATTCCTTGTTCCTATCACTCAGCTTACCTAAGAAGCACATAACGACCCCAGACAACTTGCCTGTTTCAGTTTGCCCCAAAGTACCCAGAAGGGCGGCAACCTAGCAGGCGAGGCAATGACGACAGAGAGAGTGGGACCTCTATTCCAGGGTCCCCCAGTGCCCTTCAGGCCGATCAGCTTTTCCCCGAGGTTCTCCATCAATACCCTCAACCCGCAGTATTGCCCAAACAGCAAGAATCTTGGATCTGCTTATTCCTCAACAGCCCACCCCGGTCCGAGGATGGGCGGCCTCCACACCCACCTCTCAAAAGGTCCAGATCTGCCTCTTGCAAGTCATGGACTTTCCGGTCCCGGCCGCCTCCTAGGGGTAGCAGCTGGTCCGTGGATCCAGTGGAAGGGTCCGGGTTGCTGGTTCCAGCAGCTAGCCCTCTCCGAAGCTGCTCCAGGCTCTCGCCAGTCACCAGTGCCGAAAGAACTGTGGGCGAGCGGCCAGGCCGCATCAGACACCCGCCCAGACCCCCGACCAACACGCACCGATGCCGACGCCCGTCCGCCAGAGCGCAAGGGCCCCACCAAGTGGCCCGTGCCGGGTGCGCTGCGACGACCTTCCCCCATGCCCCCAGCACAGCGCCCCCATCCCCCCGATCTCCGGGGGCGTCAGCAGCCCTCTTACCTGCAGCCAGAAGGAGCTTCGGCACCACCGACGGCAGCAGCTTCATGGTCCCGCACCGAGAGGAGGCGGCGAGGCACCAATCACTTTCGAAGCGGCGGCCACTGGGCGCTGGCACCGGAGCTGGGCGGTGGGACTCAGGAGATTCCGCTGGGCACCGTCTGCCGCCCGCCTCTGCTTGCAAGCCTGGCCGGGACCCCGGCGCAGCTCGCTCTTGTTGAGTGTCTTTCTTGGTCACTCCGCCCGCCCGCGCGGCCGCCCAACCCCGCGCGCCTAGGTCAGGCCAGCCAGCAGCGTGGCCCGCGTAGCTCCTTCGGCCGAATGAGCGCTGCCCGGCGCGCGGCCGGGAATAAGGCTCCCGGAGGCGCCGAAGCTCCGCCCCGCCCGGCGCCGCCCCCTCCCTCCTCCCGTGCTGGGAAGCTCGCCCGGCTCGCGGCGCCGGCAGCTCAGCCCCCGACCCCGCGGGCGCGGCGGGGGACTGGGCGGGAGGAGGGGGCGGCGCTCACATTTTTTGGGACCAGGCCGAGGCAGCCGCGGCCTAATTGTGGGTAGGGCTGATGACCGGCAGGTGGCGGGGAGAGGTTCCTACCTTTCCCCAAACGCCTGTCGCTCTGCAGCCTTGTGACTGACTGCTGAGCTGAGTTCTGTTCCGGGCCTGGCCTCTTGCTGCGTCTCAGCTCCATACCAGGGGTCTCCATCCCTGTCACCCTCTAAGTTTCAGAAGCCCACCTTTTGGCCTACCAACACGGCAAGTATCAAATAATAATTAATTCATTTATCATGTAAAAATTAGACACATGAATGCCAGCCGTTCTCATAAACCCGAGATAACCAGAGTTGAAGCTGCAGGTAATTAGTATCAATCCAGCAAAAGCAAAGGAAGTTAGTACTCTACCAGTCGCTGGAGTGGCTTCCTCCCATCTTCCCTCAGGGGACATTAAGATTTTTGAACTATGGGTTGTAATTCCCAGGCTTCTGAAATTGGAGAGACACAGGTTGTGAAACAAGCCTTATTCTTTTCCTTGCCTTTGACTGCCATCTTTTTCCTCAACATAAAAAATGAGCCTCCCTCCCATAGGACCCAGCTGGCTAACCTAGATTGCTGTTTCACAGGCACCAGGTGTTTCTCTTCCAACCCATGTGCTTTTACAGGGGTCTTCTGGAGTCACTGTTCTGACCCAAAGAAATGAGTCTCTCAGTAGGTATTTCAGTTTCCAGAGACGTGGCTGGGGATAGAGTTGTTTGACATAGGGCTGGGTTGGCTTTCAGAGCTCTGAAATTGTGCCAGATAGAGCACTTGCCTGATTCTGCCTGTATGTAGGGATAAAAACAGGCCTGCTATTTATACACAGTCTATCCCACTGTCCTTCCCTATCCCCACCTTTGCAGGGGTCAGTCTGGCCCTGCTCTCTTAACTTGCTCCAGTAACCCAGGCCTAGGTTTCCATAGTGCACTGGAATCACTACAGACCTGAGTTTGAATCCTGCCTTTGCTACTTACTGTGTGACCTTGGACAAGAAACTTAATTTCACTGAGCCTCAGTTTTGACATCTCTCAAATGGAAAAAATAATAACAATAATAATAATGACTACTTTGTAGGGAGCTTTTTGAGAAATGAATGCGGGAACACACAAAAGTAGTATAGTGCCAGGCACACTATAAGCTTTCAATAAATGTGACTCATTATTATTGTTGCTGTTAATAATAATCACTAATCACTTGACCACTCTATTTCCTTAGAGGCCTCTTTTCTCTCCCTTCCCGAGATCCCTTGCCTTCCCCAGGCCAAATCTGAGGCTTTATGGTATAGTTGGGCTGGTTTCAGACGGAAGCTCACCTGTCACCTATTTGGCTAAGAGCCACTGTTAGATTATCCTTTTGGGTGATCAGTATCGGGCCTAGGACCTCAGTGCATGGTCACCGCCCGGGCCATGCCTTCGTCAGCAGCTGCCTGGCCACCTGCTTCCCCAAAACAAAGCCACCTTGGGGTCAAGGCTTTCCCCAGGGGAGGGTGGAGAGAAACACTTCCTGACACACGGTCAGATCACCCCCTTTTCCCCACCCTTGCCAGATTCACACCCTGCTCTCCTGTCCTAGCCTGCCTTTCTCCCTTCACATGCTCTGTCCTTCCGCCTTCTCACCCCCACATCAGCCTCGGTCCCATTCATGGGGCAACTCCAAACTTTCATCACACCTGGAGCCTCACCCCAGCTAGGTTTGTGTGTCAGCCAGGTTTTACAGGAAGGGCCTGAAAAAAGAAGATAAAAAGCTTGAATTGTATTTGGGACAGTCACTTCCCCTCTCAGAACCTTGGATGTCTCTGAGCAAAGAAAAGGAATCACAATTCATGCTGAGGCAACCTCATTAACTCAATTATTCCATAAACATTAACTGAACATTTTTGGGGGGCACTGGGGACATAGAAATAAATAAGACAGCCCAGGACCTGCTTTCACAGAGCTTATATTCTATAGTAGAGAGGCAGCACATTAAGGAAATAAACAAGGAAAGGCATATCCTATAGTGATATCTGCTAAGAGGAAAGTTAAAATACAATGACGTGCTGTAGGATAATATGTTTCAGTGCCCAGGATAACACTTTAGACTGATTAGCAAAGCCTTCTCTGAGCAGGTGACATGTAAGCTGAGGCCTGAATGAGAAGAAGAAATCAGACTTGGGATCATCCATGACAAAAATATTCCAAGATGTGCAAATAGTGCAGACTCTGAAGTAGAAAAAAGCTTGGAACATTCAAGGAAAAGCAAGAGGGCCAAAAAAGGAGAGATATGGGATGATATTGGAACAAAGGCTAGCAACAGATAAAGGGGACATTATAAGCCAAGGTAGACACTGGATTTTATTAACCATTATTGTGAGAATCATATGAGATGTAAATGAGACAGCACTGTCATGCAGGATTCCTCCGTATCGTCCCCTCTTCCTGCTCAGGTCTCCCCCATCTGCTCTCTGGATGTCAGGTTGTCAAATGCCAGGAACACAGTTCTAAGGAAGCAGAGTTCAGATGGACAAGCCTGCTTTTATTGACTGTCTATTGACCATGAGCAAACTGAGGCTTGGAGACTGATTAGCCCTGGGCCACCAGTGAGTCAGAAGGGGGCAAGTGCAGAGCAGAAACCCTAGCATCCTGCTTCCCAGCCCACGTGGGGTTCCTGGGCCTCTAGAAAGGCAGGCTCCATGGGATTCTGAGTGCTGCTGACTCACTGCTAGGCCAGAGTTCTTGATTTGGAGCGAGCACTTGCTTACCAGTGGGAAGGGCTTTGAAGAAAGGGGTGCTAGTGGTGACAAGAAAGGAGAGAAGGAGACTTGAAGAGAAACCAGAGTTCCTTCTCCACTGTGGTCCAGATTTCTATACAAGTAGATTGGTTCCCCCAAACCTGGCTGTGCACTGGAATTATCTGGGAATTATTATTATTATTATTACTACTACTACTACTTTTTTTGAGACAGGATCTCACTCTGTTGCAAAGGCCAGAGAGCAGTGGTTCGATCTGAAATCACTGCAGCCTTGAACTCCTGGGCTCAAATGATCCTCCCGCTTCAGCCTCCCAAAGTCCTGGGACTATAGGCATGTGTCATAGTGCCCAGCTGTGGGAGTTTATTAAAGATAAAGAGCTGTAGGCTCTACCCCTCTACGCCAGTCCTCTTAAATAAAAATCTCCTGGGGTGGAGCCCGAACATGTGTACTTTAGGCCGGTAATTCTGACATCAGCCCTGTTCAGAAGCACTGGTCTACGTGATTCATCAGGATAACACGCCAAACATCTGAAAAAAAATCTGAACCTCTGAGGCAGAGGAGCTTTCAGTAATGACAATTTCCCTGTACTCAACACTGCACATGCATTATCTTGCTTGATCCTCACAACATCCCCCAAACTAGACACTGTTATCATCATCTGCATTTTAAAGGATTGAAGCTTAAAAAGGTAACATCCCAAGGTCACCCAGCTAGTGAGTATCTCAGCCTCAATTTGAAACCCCCTTGTTCACTTGGGCTTGTGCTCTCCTGAGCTCAGCACTCAAATGGATGAAACGACAGCCGCCATCTCTATGCTTCTGTGGATGGTTTTACTGAGGTTCAGTCCTTCATCTCTCTTGAGGGATAATGATAAGAATCTGTGGCTCACTAGGCTGGAAGGAGGATTAGGTAAGGACAGCAAGGCAGCTAATGAAATGGATATAGTCTTGGGAGTAAGATACTTGGGGATTCAAATTTTGGTTCTTTTTTTTTCTTTCTTTGAACACATTATTCAATTTCTCTTACCTACAGTTTGCTCATCGGAAAAGTGGGGACAATAATAGTAGTTATTATTATAGGGCTCTTGTGATGATTCAGTCATATCATGTGTATAAAGCAGAATATGATGCCTGGCACATAGTAGGTACTTACTCAATGACAGCTGTTATTATGACCAAATTTTTTCTTGCTTGCTTTCCTTTTTCTTTTTAAGTGGGAATTTGAATAAAATGTTGGTTTATCATGAGCTAGCCATCCTCAGAGATGAAGTGCTCCTTTCTGGGAGCTGGCCATGCTTATCAAAGAGATGCTAGATCTGCAAGGCCACCCAGAGTTTTGGAAACCTCAACCCAAAAAAGCAACTCAGGCTCAGAGGTCAGAAGGAAGCTGTGCCCGCTGTGGGAGAGGATTCAGCTGCCTTATCACTCCCCTCTGACCAGAAGTGAGTCCTGCACAGCCCTTGAGCTCTGCCGGGTTGGGGAGAGGGGTAAAGAAGGGCACCGCCATTGAGGGTGGGTCTGACCATGAGCCCAGAGTTACCCAAACCTGGAAAGTCAGGATGAGGGGTCATTGCTCCTTGGCCCAGGCTAGCTTCTCTCACCCCATCTGAGACAGTGAATCAAGCAGTTTGGGCATACAGCTGGATTCGATTAGAACTCAGACCTGCCCTTTGGAGTCCCCGTGTACCTCCTTATGCTGGCTGGGCACCTGGAAGTAGCGTGCTTCATGCCTATTCAGGGATGAACAAGCTCTGCTGCCTGATTGTTTGGGGCTAGGATCCATTTGAATAGGATGAAGGATAGGGATGGATAAGATAGGGAGAGGCTTTTGGAGGTGAGGGGATTTCAGGAATCCCTATCATCTCCAGAAGATGCTGAGGAAGGAATATTTATAATGTGCTGGATCCCAAACCATCCTTCTCTATTTCTGGGCCCATTTTTGTGACTTCAAATGATTAACATCTCCAGACCAAGGACTTTGCCCCTACAGCCATCCCCTCTGTATTGGCCAGCACAGAGAGGAAGTGATTCCTCCCTCATTACACGACCCATCTCTCTCTTCAAGCCTCAGATTCCTCAAGTGAAAAATGAGAACTTGAAACAATTACCATGCATTCAGGTGCCAGCCAGTAATGTTCGTCATGAATGTTTGCTGTCATGTTGCTGTCAAAAGACTTGAGGAGGCTGGGCACAGTGGCTCCTGCCTATAATCCCAGCACTTTGGGAGGCCGAGGTGGGCAGATCACCTGAGGTCAGGAGTTCGAAACCAGCCTGGCCAACATGGCGAAACCCGGGCTCTATTTTTTAGTACAAAAATTAGCCAAGCACTTTGGGAGGCCAAGACAGGCAGATCACGAGGTCAGGAGATTGAGACCATCCTGGCTAACACGGTGAAACCCCATCTCTACTAAAAAATACAAAAAACTAGCCGGGCGAGGTGGCGGGCGCCTGTAGTCCCAGCTACTCGGGAGGCTGAGGCAGGAGAATGGCATAAATCCAGGAGGCGGAGCTTGCAGTGAGCTGAGATCCGGCCACTGTACCCCAGCCTGGGTGACAGAGCGAGACTCCGTCTCAAAAAAAAAAAAAAAATTAGCCAAGCATGGTGGCGGGTGCCTGTTATCCCAGCTACTCAGGAGGCTGAGGCAGGAGAATCACTTGAACCTGGCAGGTGGAGGAGCTGTGATGGCACCACTGCACCCCGGGCGGGGCGAAAAAGCGAGTCTTCGTCAAAAAAAAAAAAAGGCTCGGGGAGACAATTCTATAACAATCAACAGTGCCTGATTTAGAGGGCATGATAACCTTTCTCTCTGTGTCTCAGCTTCTTTGTCTATAAGTGGGGAGAATAACAATCTACTTAGGAGGTTCTTGTGAGATACTGAAGGAGATAGCATCTCTGAAGTGCTTGGCAAAATGAAAAGCCCTATATAAATAGGTCAGAGCTCCTGTTAACTTGTTAACTTTTCCGGTGCTTAACCTTGGAATGCGGTCACATCACATTCTGTACCAGGAATGTACAAGTTCGGTTACTCTTAGAAAGGCAGTTGCAGGTCTGCAGTTTAACAATTTCACATTATCCATTTGCTCGTTTTTTATGGCTAAGGGTTGATCTAAGACAATGGTTTGCAAAGAAGGAGGTACTGCCCCCTAGGGGACATTTCAGGAATTTAGTTGTTACTGACTGGGGAGTCCTCAGGCATTTGGGAGTAAAAGGGGTCAGGAAACTACCTGCTTTTGAGTGTCCTACCAGACACATATCGGTAAAAATCTTGGTTATAATAACTTGAGCCTAGAATCATCTCTAATTTACACAAAAATATAACAAGAGTTTTTGCAGTGACCTTCAGGAATGAAATTAGTGTGAATTGTTCATTTTGGTGATATCTGAGCTACCAATACAACGCACCTGTTATCAGTCAGTATTTATAGCTGTGACATTCAAGGGAAGTCTGTGTGATTGTAATCAATGGGCTACTTCATTCAGATATCTGAGTAGTTGTGAGCAGGCATTTGCCAATTGAAGTAATGTTATTTTAAAAATCATTTTCTCTTTTATATTAATTAGAGTATTTTTATTATTTTGTAGAGAGAGGGTCTTGCTCTGTTGCTCAGGCTGGGACGCAGTAGCACCATCATGGCTCACTGCAGCCTCAGCCTCCTGGGTTCAAGCGATCCTCCTGCCTCAGCCTCCTAAGTAGCTAGGACTATAGGCATGCATCACCACACCTAGCTAATTTTTAATTTTTGTAGAGATGGGGTCTCACTATTTTGCCTAGGCTGGTCTGAAATTCCTGGGCTCAAGCAATCCTCCCACCTTGGCCTCCCAACTTGTTGGGATTAAAGGTGTGAACCATCACACCCAGCCATTATTAATTTCTTTACAGTAAATGTACAGACAGAATATTATCTTTAAACTTCATTTCAGGATAGTAAAGGGATGTTAACAATATTATTTGTCATAAAAAAAGAAAATATTGATTCTGAAAGAATTGAGAACCACCAACACAAGAGATACTCACATGAAAAGCCTTTCTATGGCTGGGTGTGGTGGCTCATGTCTATAATCTCAATACTTTGGGAGGCCAAGGTGGGAGGATCACTTGAACCCAGGAGTTCAAGACCAGCCTAGGCAACATAGTGGGACCCTGCCTCTACAAAAAAGACAAAAGTCCCAACTCCGCTGAGGTAGGAGGATTGCTTAAGCTCAGGAGATGGAAGTTGAGGCTGCTGTGAGCCATGATCGTGTCACTGTACTTCCACCTGGGCTACACAGCAAGACTGTGTCTAAAAGAACAACAACAACAAAAAAAAAAGCTTTTCTATATATCCCTTGTAAAAGTGCTCTTCCAGATACTATTCCATATAAGGTCCCATGTAATAAATTCCTCTGGTAATGCAGTCTTGACTGTCATGGCTATCTGGTATAGGTACTTCCTTTTATTATTAGATAATAACAGTTGTGGAACTCATATGTTCTTTTTTTGTTTCAACTGCCAGGAAGCTAGCTCACAGTTAAGTTTTGAGACTCAGTTGCAGTTGTTATCCTTAGCCTAGCATTTTGAGGATAATTATTATTATTTTTTTTTTTAGACAGGATATCTTGCTCTGTCACCCAGGCTGGGGTGCAGTGGCGTGACCACAGCCTACTGCAGCCTTGACCTCCCAGGCTCAAGTGATTGTCCTACCTCAGCTTCCCAAGTAGCTGGGACTACAGGTGCACCATCTTGCCCAGTTAATGTTTTTGATTTTTAGTAGAGTTGACATATCACTATATTGTCTGGGCTGGTCTCCAACTCCTGAACTCAAGTGATCCTCCTTCCTTGACCTCCCAAAGTGTTGGGATTACAGGTGTGAGCCACCACGCCCAGCAGACAATTTCTTTCCCTTCCAATTTGATTTAATTATGAGGCTCTCTAGTCATTCTTCATTTTCATTTTGTTTCAGAGTTAGGGTTTCTCTCCATTGCCTAGGCTGGAGTATAGTGTGTGTGATGACAGCTCACTGAAGCCTTGAACTCCTGGGCTCAAGCAACTCTCTTGCCTCAGCCTTCTGAGTAGTTGGGACTACAGGCACATGCCACCATGCCTAACTTAAAAAAAAAAATTTTTTTTTCTTTTGGTAGAGGTGGGGTCCGGCTATGTTGCTCAGGCTGGTCTCAAACTCCTGGCTGCAAATAATTCTCCACAAAGTGCTAGAATTATAGGTGTGAGCCACCTCTCCCAGCCCATTCTTTAAATATTTACTTGTTATTTATGTCTTTTTTTTTTTTTTTTTAGACGGACAGAGTCTCGCTCTGTTGCCCAGGGTGGCGTGCAGTGGCACAATCTCAGCTCACTGCAAGCTCCACCTCCCAGGTTCACACCATTCTCCTGCCTCAGCCTTCCAAGTAGCTGGGACTACAGGCGCCCGCCACCACGCCTGGCTAATTTTTTGTATTTTTTAGTAGAGACAGGGTTTCACCATGTTAGCCAGGATGGTCTCGATCTTCTGACCTCATGATCTGCCCCGCCTCGGTCTCCCAAAGTGCTGGGATTTCAGGTGTGAGCCACCGTGCCCAGCCATCTATGTCTTTTATTGTAAGCCACCTTTAAATCTTTTCTGGAAGTAGGGGGAGCATAAATAATGAATGTGAAACTCAAATATCATGCACCTGCAGTCTCCCTCCTAGTACTTTCTGAGTCTGGAAGTCTAGATTGGAGGGGCCTGGAAAGCCTAAGTCAGAGTAGTTGATGGTGGACTCAGGTGGTCTCATCCTGCAGACTCGATGTCTCTGACACCTCATCCTCTTCTCCCTCAACGGCCTTCACCTTTATGAAGGAGTGTGGGCACTGTGAGGAGTCGAAGCAGATTCCAGCTATCAGAGCCCACTCCAACTTGTGGTTGGATCTTGGTGGCCTGGGTTAAGAGGGGGTCAGGGAAGGGCACCCAAGCTCTGGGCTCACAGAAGTCCAAAGCTACAAGTGGAGAGACTCCTTCCACCCAACACACACTCCCCTAGCATGCTGTCTGCATCCCTCAGAGCAGAGGCTCTGAAGCTCAGGCTGAGGCATCAGACTGACCCCGTTTTGAACCCTGGGTGCACTCGCTCCTAGCTCTGCTTTGGGCAGGATACCTCTCTGAGCCTCAGTTTCCTCGTTCAGAAGTAGGAATGATACCTACCTCAGAGGGCTTCACTATTAGGATTACCTCACTGAGATAATCTGTGCAGTGCTAAAGCAGCACCTAGAACACAGCAAGTGCTCAGTACCTGGCAGCAGCTGGGTATCCCAGTCTACCTTGGATTGGTAATTCTCATGCACCTGTCTGCTTCCCCAGTGTTGAGCTCCTCCAGGCAAGAGTGTGCATTAAACCTTAGCTCCTGACTCGCAGGCCCAGGGACCATGGCAAACTGCTTAATGTCTCTGAGGCTCAGTGTTCTTACTAGTAAAATGGGGATAATGAAGTATACTTCAAATTTTAGGTGTGAGTAAAATTATTAACAGTGGTCATTTTTGGGTAAGGGTATGATGAAAAAATTTATGTTTTGTAAGCATTTTTCTCCTATGGGCATTTTCTGTTTTTTTCTTCTGTAACAGACATGAAATATTTGTGATATTTGTGTATTTTAAGTCACTTTTCAAAATATGCTGCTTCTTAAGAAAGCCACCGGGTGTGGTGGCTCACACTTGTAATCCTAGCACTTTGGGAGGCTGAGGTGGAAAGAGCTCTTCAGCCCAAGTGGTAGAGACTGCAGTGAGCTGTGTTCGCACCACTGTACCCTAGCCTGGGCAACAAAGCAAGACCCAGTCTCCCCACCTCCCAAAAAAAAAAGAAAAAGAAAAAAAAAGCTTAAATGTATTAAGTGCTTACTGTATTTTAGGCATTGCTCTAAGCACCTTTTTTTGTTTTGTTTTGTTTTTTGTTTTTGAGTCTTGCTCTTGTTGCCTAGGCTGGAGTGCAGTGACATGATCTCGGCTCACTGCAACCTCCACCTCTCGGGTTCAAGCAATTCTCCTGCCTAGCTGGGACTACAGGCATGTGCCACCATGCCCAGCTAATTTTTGTATATTTATTTATTCATTTATTTATTTTTTTGAGACAGAGTCGTGCTCTGTTGCCCAGGCTAGAGTGCAGTGGCGTGATCTCAGCTCACTGCAGACTCCGTCTCCTGGGTTCAAGCGATTCTCCTGCCTCAGTCTCCCGAGTAGCTGGGATTACAGACACCCACCACTGTGCCCGCCTAATTTTTGTATTTTTTATTAGAGACGAGGTTTTACCATCTTGGCCAGGCTGGTCGCGAACTCCTGACCTCATGATCCACCTGCCTCGGCCTCCCAGAGTGCTGGGATTACAGGCATGAGCCACCGTGCCCGGCCAATTTTTGTATGTTTAGTAGCGACGGGGTTTCACCATGTTGGCCAGGCTGGTCTCAAACTCCTGACCTCAGGTGATCTACCACCTCGGCCTCCCAAAGTGCTGGAATTATAGGCATGAGCCACCGTGCCCGGCTTCTACGTACTTTATACACATTATCTCTAATTCTCATGGCACTCCTCTTGAGGAAGTTAGTATTAACACCCTAGTTTTATAAATTGGGCTTAAGGAAATTGTACAATTTGCCCAGCTTGTTGTAAGTAAACCTATAAATGTGATAAAATTTCATAAAACTACACACATACACAAATGAGTGCATACAGAAATTGATGAAATCTGATTAAGTCTTATAGTCTATTTAACAATATAGTACCTGTGTCATTTTTCTGGTTTTGATATTATACTACTGTCATGAAAGAAGTTACCACCAGAGGAAGCTGGATGAAAGCTGGAGATTTGCAATTTCTTGTGAATCTATAATTAGACTCACATTAATAAATATTTTAATCTATATTTATTTATATATTATTTTTAAATGAGTTAAACAATAAGTTTGTTTTTGTCTTGTTTTGTTTTGAGACAGGGTCTCACTCTGTTGCCGAGGCTGGAGTGCAGTGGCACCATCTGGGCTCACTGCAGCCGCAATCTCTCTTGGGCTTAAGCCATCCTCCCACCTGTATTAGCACATGCATGTGCAACCATGCCCAGCTAGTTTTCTGTATTTTTTGTAGAGATGGGGTTTTGCCATGTTGCTCAGGGTGGTTTCGACCTCCTGAGCTCAAGTGATCAGCCTACATCAGCCTCCCGAAGTGCTGGGATTACAGGTGTGAGCCACCGTGGCCAGCCAATAAGATTTTTTTGTTTTGTTTTTTTAAAGTGTTGAAAACCTTGTAAGGTGCTGGGCATGGAGGCTCATGCCTGTAATCCTAGCACTATGGGAAGCCATTGCTTAAACCCAGGAGTTGGAGACCAGCCTGGGCAACATATGAGCTCCTCCCTCTATAAAATATTTAAGTTAGCCAGACTTGGTGGCTGTAGTCCCAGCTACTTAGGAGGCTGAGGCAGGAGCGTCACTTGAGCCCAGGAGTTTGAGGTTGCAGTGAGCTATGATTGCTACTGAATGCCAGCCTGGATGGCAGAGTAAGAAAAAAAAGAAAGGAAGAAAAAAAAGAAAGGAAGAAAAAAGAAAATTTAGATTCAGCAAAGATAAACCTTTTCTCCGCTTGCCAAAAGTGAGCAAGCCAAGCATCCTATTCCTGAGGCCACTCCCTCTCCCTTAAGGTACAGTGTACTGCATGAAAGTATGCTTTGAACCTTGGAAATAATCTACCCCAACTGTCTCCACTTACATGTAAGAAAATGGAGCCTTGGAGAAGGGAAGGGTCTTACTCAAAGACATCCAATAAGTCTGTGACTAAGCCAGGATGAGAACCAGTCTTTGAACTCCTACGCCAGGGTTTTTTACAGTGCCCACACACAGGGCTGCTCACCCACACAGCACTGCTCACCCACACAGCACACCTTCCCTGGGCCCTGCCTGGGAGATCACTGGTGCCCACAGGCCAACCCTCACCGGCCTACCCAGCTCAGGGCACTGAGGTCCACAGGTGGAAGTGAGACCTGGGGAGGGTGGAGGCATGGTGGCCCACTACTCCAGGCAGCACTGGGAGCCAGGGTAGTTGGGGCCACAGAAAGGGCAAGGATAGACACTCTGAACTTTGGCAGGAGTTGGGTGGGAAGGGAACATGTGCGTATGTGCATGTGGGGAAGGTACTCACGCCAAATCCTTGCTCCCATCCCCCTCAGGCGCCTTTGAGTCACTTGTCCATAATGTCGGTCACATTCTTGAAGGGAGTGGTCACAGGGGTTCAAGGCCCATTCAGGCCCTAGGCCAGTTTCTATTCCTCCTGGCAGTGAAACTACCTTCTCATTCAGACTCAGCACCCCTCCCCAACTGGAAATGTAGTGACATACTCTTCTAATTCCTGCCCTGGGACCTCCTTGGACCAGACGCAAGGCTGGGGGGAGGGCCAGCCTGGGTCCCCTTTCTCAGGGGATGGATTCTTGGTTTTCAATATGTGGGGTGTGGCTGACCTACATTCAGATGAACCTGATTGGCCCTCCCTTCCCCATCCTGTCGTGCTTCCCCAACCCCCTATCCCTCCTGGCCATTCCGCGGTGGACCAGGGCAAGGCTGAGGATACAGGATCCCTCCCTGCCATCTCGGCATCTCTATCTCCTCGCCCCCCGGCAGGTCCGCAGCCACTGAGCCTAAGGAAGCGGCCCTAGCAATCTGGTCTGTGGGGAGCAGCGCCCTCGTGTGGTCTCCAGGAGAAGCGCGGCTCTTTTCTCAGCCCCGTCCTTTGTACGCTCTCTCATTGAACAAATATTTATTGAGAGCCACTACGTGCCAGGCGCCGCTCTAGGCTCCGCAGCCAAGACAGATACCTGCTCCAAGGACTGTGCATTTCAGCGTGCGTGTGCGTGGAGAGTCAGGCAATAAATGATAAACAAATACATAAATGAGGCAGTTACTGGTAGTGGTAACTGCTAGAAAGAAAATAAAACAGAGAAATGTGATAGAGAGTGACCCAAGAGAGAAACTTAGGATAGGATGGAAAAGGAAGGTTTCCGCGAGTAGTTAACGTCTGAGATGAGACCTAGGTCACAGATTGTCATGCAAGGATATGGGGGAAAGGCTTTCCTTACAGAGAAGATAGATCCTGCAAAGACCCTCAGGCAAGAACAGGTTTTGCAGAACAGACTAAGGCCAGTGTGATTAGAAAGGAGTGAGCGAGGGGAGGCTGGTGTGAGATGCCATCAGAGAGGTGGGCTGGGGCCAGGGTGTGAATCTTGCAGGCCATGACAAGGAGCTCTTCCGCCTCTCCTCCTTCTCCTCCTCCTCTTTCTCCTTCTTCTTCTTGTAATGGGAATGTGTTGGGTGAGTACTGAACCGAAGAGTCATGTGGCTCAACTGCCTGTTGAAAGGACATGTATGGTATGGAGGATGGACTTTGGGCAAAGGAGGAAGAGTGGAAGCAGGGGGGTTATTGCAAGAGATTACAAAGCTACTGAAATAATTCAGGTGAGAAATGATAGTTGTTTGGATCAGGGTAGCAGTGCTGGAGGTGGGGAGATGTGGTTGGATTATGGGTATATTTTGAAGATAGAGTCAACAGGATTTGCTAATAATGGACCACATTTTCCTTTGCTCATTTAGCTCCAGCTCCTTCACTCACACCCCCTAGTGGGTTCCTCCATCCTCACTGGAAAGCTGAGTCACAAGGGCAGATTCCAGGGACACAGCTAAATTGGGGAATTTCAAGGTGTTGTTGGACAAAAGAATTTAAGACTCATTAGCTGGGCAGCCAGGCACAGTGGCTTACACTTGTAATCCCAGCACTTTGGGAGGCCAAGGCAGGTGGATCACCTGAGGTCAGGAGTTTTTGAGACCAGCTTGGCCAACATGGTGAAACCTTGTCTCTATAAAAATCAGCCAGGTGTGGTTGCACATGTCTGTAATCCCAGCTACTTGGGAAGCTGAGGCAGGAGAATCACTTGAACCCGAGAGGTGAAGGTTGCAGTGAGCTGAGATCACACCACTGTACTCCAGGCCAGGCGACATAGGGAGACTCCGTCTCAAAAATAAAATAAAATA
>NC_045437.1:178199560-178205326 GCF_002776525.5 Piliocolobus tephrosceles
TGGCGGGCGCCTGTAGTCCCAGCTACTCAGGAGGCTGAGGCAGGAGAATGGCGTGAACCCGGGAGGCGGAGCTTGCAGTGAGCCGAGATCGCGCCACTGCACTCCAGCCTGGGCGACACAGCGAGACTCTGTCTCAAAAAAAAAAAAAAAAAGACTCAGGCACTAGGTCTTCCATTATTATCCCATTTAATGGGCAGGGCCTCTGCCTGCTATCTCCCTTACCCTGTCTGGCTTCCATAGACTCAATTATTTATTAGGTCCCTGTTTGTCCACATGGGTGTGTCTGTGGCCCCAGGGGTGTGTTGGTGACACCCAAAACAGTCCTGGGTGTTTGGTGTTTATATTTGATACAAGTGAGGGGGCAGCAAAATCTGGAGGTACCAAGTCCTCAGACCCAGGCCAATCATTTACTCCTCTTTCTTTACACAAAACACAGTGGGATCAGACCTGATAACACAGGAAATGCACATACACATTTTGGCCCCAGGTTGGGCATTTCTGGAGAGCCAGGGAAAGGCCAGGCTAGTCTTACAAATACTCTTATGCCAGCAGGGGGTGGGGGAAGCAAGTAGGAGAGTAGGTGACCGGTAGGCTCTGGAGTCAGCAGGCCTTGTTCTGTTTGTGTTGTGCTGCAGTGGGGGATGCATTATAAATGCAACCAGTCAGAGGGCCCCTGGCTTCAGAACCTCAGACTGTACTGGTTCCGAGATTCTGTGCAAGCCTCATGGAAATGAAGCTGCCAGGCCAGGAGGGGTTTGAAGCCTCCAGTGCTCCTAGAAATATTCCTTCAGGGGAGCTGGACAGCAACCCTGGTCCTGGCACCGGCCCCAGCCCTGATGGCCCCTCAGACACAGAGAGCAAGGAACTGGGAGTACCCAAAGACCCTCTGCTCTTCATTCAGCTGAATGAGCTGCTGGGCTGGCCCCAGGCACTGGAGTGGAGAGAGACAGGCAGGTAAGTTGGATGCAGGCCAGTTCTGTGGGATCCTTCCCCTTCCCCAGCTGGAGCCTCCTATATGCCCCCCAGTGCTTCTTGTGGGGCTGCCCAAAATCAGGATTTTCCCAGCTGTCTTCCCTTATTTCAGGGTCTTACCTTCCATGATGCCCAGCCTCTTCTGCAGTCTAGTTTTGAGATCCCCAAGACCCAAGATGAGGGGTGACTGCCAGGGGTGGGGGGAACACTTCACACCACTGGGCCCAGGATACCCTCATTGCCTTGCCTTCCCTAGCTCCTCTGCATCTCTGCTCCTGGACATGGGAGAAATGCCCCCAATAACACTGTCTACCTCTACCCACCTTCATCACAGGTGGGTACTGTTTGAGGAGAAGTTGGAGGTGGCTGCAGGCCGGTGGAGTGCCCCTCATGTGCCCACCCTGGCACTTCCCAGCCTCCAGAAGCTCCGCAGCCTGCTGGCCGAGGGCCTTGTACTGCTGGACTGCCCAGCTCAGAGCCTCCTGGAGCTCGTGGGTAGGCTGGGAGCCTTTGCAGAAAGGGCCTGGGTAGCCATGCCTTTTCCCCAGGATTTCCCCTCCAAAGTCTTGGAATCTTCCAGAGCCCACCTCTACCCCTCCTAGGATTGTCTACCCTTGTCACAGGTGGACATGGAAAAGCAGGGTGGAGGAGCAAGTTCATTGGCCCTGGCAGTCTGAGACTCCCAGAAGGGAAAGGGGTCTGGGCAGAGGGAGACGGGGAAGAGTGTGGGGCAGGGAACTCTCAGGAAGAAGATAACCCCCAATCCATTCTCCAGAGCAGGTGACCAGGGTGGAGTCGCTGAGCCCAGAGCTGAGAGGGCAGCTGCAGGCCTTGCTGCTGCAGAGACCCCAGCATTACAACCAGACCACAGGCACCAGGCCCTGCTGGGGTGAGAGCCCCTCCCTGGGCCCAGGACCAAGACCCTGGTGTGGCAGGGTCTCAGATCTCCCCTGCACCTTCTAGGGCTAGAAGTAGCCCAGGCTTAGTTCAGGCTCCAATACAGGACTCATGATCAAGAGGAAACTTGTGGTAATGTTGTGGGGAGAAGATTCAGGGGGCTAGAATCGTAAGAGAGCTCTGTGAAGAGATGTACTTGGCAGGCACTGTGCCAAGAGCTTCACACGCAGTATTTCATTTGATCTTCACAACCACCCTGTAAATAGTACCACAATTATCCCCATTTTAGTGATGAAAAAACTGAGGCTCAGAGTGGAGAAGGGTGTACTCTAATTCTTACAGCTTGTCAGTGGCAAAAGTGATTAGGGAATCCTGGTGGATCCACCCCAAAGCCTGTGGTCTTAATCACTGCATAATCCTGTTTTGTAGGCTCTACTCATCCAAGAAAGGCTTCTGACAATGAGGAAGCCCCCCTGAGGGAACAGGTTTGTAGCCCTTCCTTGGGGTCCCTTTCCAATGGCTGGGAGAGGGGTTAGGAATTAACAAAAGTCTACTCTCCACTGGATTTCTCATCAGTTGAGATCTTATCCTCCCCAAATAACCTTTCATACTCTCTGTCTCCTTGAACCCCCATCCAGTATCAGAACCCCCTGAGACAGAAGCTGCCTCCAGGAGCCGAGGCAGGGACTGTGTTGGCAGGGGAGCTGGGCTTTCTGGCACAGCCACTGGGAGCCTTTGTTCGACTGCGGGATCCTGTGGTACTGGGGTCCCTTAATGAGGTGTCCCTCCCAAGCAGGTAAGGCTACTTGGGAGTGAGTGGGAGTCAGGGATCCCAGAGCCCAGAAGGGTCTTTACTGGGGAGGGGAAGGAGGGTCTCAGTCTGATTCTCAGGCTGTGGGGAGGATGGTGCTCAGGGGTCTGGGGAGAGAGTAGTGGTCAGAACTGCATGGTAGGTGTGCAAATGAGTATGTTTATGGGAACTGATAGGTCAGAGCTGAGCATCAGAGGCCAGGGCTGCCCTGTGGGAAAGCAGCCTGTGAATCTCTGGGGCCTGGTTCCTTCCTCAGGTTTTTCTGCCTTCTCCTGGGCCCCCCTATGCTGGGAAAGGGCTACCATGAGATGGGACGGGCAGCAGCTGTCCTCCTCAGTGACCCGGTGAGCTAAGCAGGTGTGTGTGTGTGCACGCGCTCGCGCACACATGCCTGTGTGTATGTGCACACATGCATGCATGCATGGGTTCGTGTGTGTGTGGACTCTGTATGTGTGCCTAAATACAGCAATGAGGCAGAGTGCGCAATGAGACGGAAGTTTCCTTGTCTCCTAGTGCAGCCCCATTACTGGCTGAGTGCTGGCACACTATAGGCACTCAATAGATACCCACTGAATGAATGAATGCATGCATAAAGGAACGTGTGAATGACTTGTCTGCCTCTGTGACATGTGTCTAGTTTTCACACTATGAAAATGCATGTAAGAGACCAGATTTGCACTTACCACCCATTCTGTGTCCCCATCCTCAGCAATTCCAGTGGTCAGTTCGTCGGGCCAGCAACCTTCATGACCTTCTGGCAGCCCTGGATGCGTTCCTAGAGGAGGTGACAGTGCTTCCCCCGGGTCGGTGGGACCCAACAGCCCGGATTCCCCCGCCCAAATGTCTGCCATCTCAGCACAAAAGGTACCTGGGAGCTATCATCCCATACAGATTCCTGCCCATAGGTCCTGGGTCTGATTCCATTGTTTTGGGGGGGTGAGGTCCCAGGAAAGAGATAGGGACCTATCTTTGGATTTGAAGTCAGGCAGACCTAACTCGGAGTTCTGCTGGACTTCTGTCGCTAAGGGACCTGAACGAAACCTTCCCTGCCCGAGCCTGGCTTTCTACACGTTGCAATATGACTTGGACATTCTTGAGGCCCCTGTGTCGCCATGGTCCCCTCGCCAGCAGAGACAAGAGCAGCCGCCAGGGGGCAGGGCGCCACCAGCTCTGGGCCGAGTCCGGACGGGTTGGAGATCCTTAGCCAACCTCGGGTTCCCCTCCTCCTCAGGCTTCCCTCGCAACAGCGGGAGATCAGAGGTCCCTCCGGCCCGCGCCTGACCTCGGCTGAGGACAGGCACCACCATGGGCCGCACGCACCCAGCCCGGAGTTGCAGCGGACTGGCAGGTGAGGCGAGCTGGGAGGAAGCAAGGGTGGGTGACCTGGGGAGGGGAGGAGTCACAGGGAAAATGAGGTGTGTGCTCACTGTGGGAGGGGCTCACCCGGCCACAGGGAAAGTAGCAGGGATGCGGGTGTGGAGTGTGAAAACCTGGATCACTGACGACCCTCGGGCGGGAGGCTGTTTGGGGGCCTTATCCAGGACGTGCGCAGGAAGGCCCCGTGGTACCCCAGCGATTTCTTGGACGCCCTGCATCTCCAATGCTTCTCCGCGGTACTCTACATTTACCTGGCCACTGTCACTAATGCCATCACTTTCGGGGGTCTGCTGGGAGATGCCACTGATGGTGCCCAGGTGGGTAGGGCCCAAGGGGCAGGTACAAGCCTTGGTGTCTCCTAGTCCTTCCCTTCCCCTGGGACTATGGGTAAGTTAAGGAGGCTCTCCCAAAGCTTGGGCTCCTGTCCTGAGGACTTCAGGGTCCTGTGCTGAGCCCCTGTTGGCTTCCAGGGAGTGCTGGAAAGTTTCCTGGGCACAGCAGTGGCAGGAGCTGCCTTCTGCCTGATGGCAGGCCAGCCCCTCACCATCCTGAGCAGCACTGGGCCGGTGCTGGTCTTTGAGCGCCTGCTCTTCTCTTTCAGCAGGTAAGAGAGCTACCCCCATCACCAGATCCTCACTAGTGCCATGGTCAGCCTGCTCCTGGCTGGGTGAATAGGAGAGGGTGGGAACTGTCTGTTTGGGTTGAGGGATACCTGACCCGGGTTTGGTGGGAAGCAGACAGCCCTGCTAAGCCTTCCTGTCTCTCATCCCCACAGAGATTACAGCCTGGACTACCTGCCCTTCCGCCTATGGGTGGGCATCTGGGTGGCTACCTTTTGCCTGGTGCTGGTGGCCACAGAGGCCAGTGTTCTGGTGCGCTACTTCACCCGCTTCACCGAGGAAGGTTTCTGTGCCCTCATCAGCCTCATCTTCATCTACGATGCTGTGGGCAAAATGCTGAACTTGACCCATACCTATCCTATCCAGAAGCCTGGGTCCTCTGCCTACGGGTGCCTTTGCCAATACCCAGGCCCAGGAGGTGGGTAAGGGAAACAGGGACCTTGGTCAGGTGAAGAAGGATGTAGGGAAGGGGAGGGGTTGCACCCTTACTATCCCCCCTGGTTAAGTTCTGCAAAATGCTGCATACTTACCCAATAACTGGCAGTACTATTTCCACTCTGGTTCTGAATTAATTGAGAAATAAGACAACAGAAGGCCCAATATCATCTTCCTTTCTGACAACACTGATAGAGGAACATGGGTTATATCTATAGGTGAATGGACTTCCTAATGATGAAGCCAAAATTGAATAGACTTACCCACCAGTCATGGAAGCACTGGTTTGAGACTATCTTGCCCCGGGGAAGCAGAGCTAAACACATACATCAAACAGGCAGCTTATACTTGAGAGAGGGGAGAGAAAGGGGCAGGGCCAGGTATGCCCAGCTTCATTTCCTGAAATCACCAATCAAATATATCATTGCTCTTCTGGGTGAGAGTGGCCGGCCAGGTGGAGAGAGGCTTGGAGTATCACACTTGCATATATCCCTCCACATGGAAGGCAACACCAGGAGTGGGAAGAAATGGCCTCTCTACATGTTCTTCTATCAGTGCTAGGCATGAACAAGACCAGTTCTAGCCCTGGTGGAAACACACAGATTTTTATACTTCTCTATTCAGTCAACATTTGCTGAGCATTTGCTGTGGCCA
>NC_045437.1:178205426-178205868 GCF_002776525.5 Piliocolobus tephrosceles
AATTTCAGGAGTCAAGAGTGACCTAAGTAATTACTAGGCGTTTTGACCGGTTCAAACCAAATCAAACCGGATCAAGCCGGATCAAACCAGATGAAACCGGATCAAACCGGTTCAAACTGGTTCAAACCAGACCAGACCGGATCAAACCGGATCAGACCGGATCAAACCGGATCAAACAGGATCAAACCGGTTCAAATCGGATCAAACTGGTTCAAACCAGACCAGACCGGTTCAAACCGGATCAAACCGGTTCAAACCAGATCAAACCGGTTCAAACCGGATCAGACCGGATCAAACCGGTTCAAACCAGATCAAACCGGATCAAACCGGTTCAGACCGGATCGGACCGGTTCAAACCGGATCAGACCGGATCAAACCGGATCAAACCGGTTCAGACCGGTTCAAACCGGATCAGACCGGATCAAACCGGATTAAGCCGGAT
>NC_045437.1:178205878-178207640 GCF_002776525.5 Piliocolobus tephrosceles
CAAACCGGATCAAACTGGTTCAAACCAGACCAGACCGGATCAGACCGAATCAAACCGGTTCAAACCGGATCAAACCGGATCAAACCGGTTCAAACCGGATAAAACCGGATCACACCGGATCGAACCGGATCAAGCCAGATCAAACCGGATCAAGCCGGATCAAACCGGATGAAACCGGATCAAACCGGTTCAGACCGGTTCAAACCGGATAAAACCGGATCAGACCGGATCGAACCGGATCAAGCCAGATCAAACCGGATCAAGCCGGATCAAACCAGATGAAACCGGTTCAAACCGGATCAGACCGGATCAGACCGGTTCAAACCGGATCAGACCGGATCAGACCGGTTCAAACCGGATCAGACCGGTTCAAACCGGATCAGACCGGATCAGACCGGATCAAACCGGATCAAACCGGTTCAAACCGGATCAGACCGGATCAAACTGGTTCAAACCAGACCAGACCGGATCAGACCGAATCAAACCGGTTCAAACCGGATCAAACCAGATGAAACCGGATCAAACCGGTTCAAACTGGTTCAAACCAGACCAGACCGGATCAAACCGGATCAGACCGGATCAAACAGGATCAAACCGGTTCAAACCGGATCAGACCGGATCAAACCGGATCAGACCGGATCAGACCGGTTCAAACCGGATCAGACCGGATCAAACCGGATCAGACCGGTTCAAACCGGATCAGACCGGATCAGACCGGATCAGACCGGTTCAAACCGGATCAGACCGGATGACCGGTTCAAACCGGATCAGACCGGATCAGACCGGATCAGACCGGTTCAAACCGGATCAGACCGGTTCAAACCGGATCAGACCGGATCGAACCGGATCAAGCCAGATCAAACCGGATCAAGCTGGATCAAACCAGATGAAACCGGATCAAACCGGTTCAAACTGGTTCAAACCAGACCAGACCGGATCAAACTGGATCAGACCGGATCAAACCGGATCTAACAGGATCAAACCGGTTCAAACCGGATCAAACTGGTTCAAACCGGATCAGACCGGTTCAGACCGGATCAAACCGGTTCAAACCGGATCAGACCGGATCAAACCGGTTCAAACCGGATCAGACCGGATCAGACCGGATCAGACCGGATCAGACCGGTTCAGACCGGATCAAACCGGATCAGACCGGTTCAGACCGGATCAGACCGGATAAAACCGGTTCAAACCGGATCAGACCGGATAAAACCGGATCAGACCGGATCGAACCGGATCAAGCCAGATCAAACCGGATCAAGCTGGATCAAACCAGATGAAACCGGATCAAACCGGTTCAAACTGGTTCAAACCAGACCAGACCGGATCAGACCGGTTCAGACCGGATCAGACCGGTTCAAACCGGATCAGACCGGATCAGACCGGTTCAAACCGGATCAGACCGGTTCAAACCGGATCGAACCGGATCAAGCCAGATCAAACCGGATCAAGCTGGATCAAACCAGATGAAACCGGATCAAACCGGTTCAAACTGGTTCAAACCAGACCAGACCGGATCAAACTGGATCAGACCGGATCAAACCGGATCTAACAGGATCAAACCGGTTCAAACCGGATCAAACTGGTTCAAACCGGATCAGACCGGTTCAAACCGGATCAGACCGGATCAGACCGGATCAAACCGGATCAGACCGGTTCAGACCGGATCAAACCGGTTCAAACCGGATCAGACCGGATCAAACCGGTTCAGACCGGATCAGACCGGATCAGACCGGATAAAACCGGTTCAAACCGGATCAGA
>NC_045437.1:178207650-178208929 GCF_002776525.5 Piliocolobus tephrosceles
CGGATAAAACCGGATCAGACCGGATCGAACCGGATCAAGCCAGATCAAACCGGATCAAGCTGGATCAAACCAGATGAAACCGGATCAAACCGGTTCAAACTGGTTCAAACCAGACCAGACCGGATCAAACCGGATCAGACCGGATCAAACCGGATCTAACAGGATCAAACCGGTTCAAACCGGATCAAACTGGTTCAAACCGGATCAGACCGGTTCAGACCGGATCAGACCGGATCGGACCGGATCAGACCGGATCGGACCGGATCAGACCGGATCAAACCGGATCAGACCGGATCAAACCGGATCAAGCCAGATCAAACCGGATCAAACTGGTTCAAACCAGACCAGACCGGATCAGACCGAATCAAACCGGTTCAAACCGGATCAAACCGGATCAAACCGGTTCAAACCGGATAAAACCGGATCACACCGGATCGAACCGGATCAAGCCAGATCAAACCGGATCAAGCCGGATCAAACCGGATGAAACCGGATCAAACCGGTTCAGACCGGTTCAAACCGGATAAAACCGGATCAGACCGGATCGAACCGGATCAAGCCAGATCAAACCGGATCAAGCCGGATCAAACCAGATGAAACCGGATCAAACCGGTTCAAACTGGTTCAAACCAGACCAGACTGGATCAAACCATATCAGACCGGATCAAACCGGTTGAAACCAGATCAAGCCGGATCAAACCGGTTCAGACCGGATCAAACCGGGTCAGACCGGATCAAACCAGTTCGAACCAGATCAAACCGGATCAAACCGGATGAAACCGGTTCAAACCGGATCAGGCCGGATGAAACCAGATCAAACCTGATCAAACCGGTTCAAACCGGGTCACGCCGGATCAGGCCAGATCAAACCGGATCAGACCGGATCAAACCTGATCAAACCGGTTCAAACCGGGTCACGCCGGATCAGGCCAGATCAAACTGGATCAGACCGGATCAAACCGGTTGAAACGATCAAGCCGGATCAAGCCGGATCAAACCGGTTCAAACCGGATCAAACCGGATCAAACCGGATGAAACCGGTTCAAACCGGATCAGGCCGGATGAAACCAGATCAAACCTGATCAAACCGGTTCAAACCGGATCAGGCCGGATCAGGCCAGATCAAACCAGATCAGACCGGATCAAGCCGGTTCAAACCAGATCAAACCGGATCAAACCGGATCAAACCGGATCAAGCCAGATCAAACCGGATCGGATCAAACCGGTTCAAACCGGATCAAACCGGATCAGGCCGGATCAAACCGGTTCAAACCCAGAT
>NC_045437.1:178208939-178209251 GCF_002776525.5 Piliocolobus tephrosceles
AGGCCGGATCAAACCGGATCAAACCGGATCAGGCCGGATCAAACCGGTTCAAACAGGATCAGGCCGGATCAAACCGGATCAAACAGGTTCAAGCCAGATCAAACCGGTTCAAACCGGTTCAGGCCGGATCAAACCAGATCAGACCGGATCAAACCGGTTCAAACCGGATCAGGCCGGATCAAACCAGACCAGACTGGTTCAAACCAGACCAGACCGGATCGAACCGGATCAAACCAGATCAGGCCGGATCAAACCAGATCAGGCCGGATCAAACCAGACCAGATTGGATCAAACCGGATAAACCAGACCAGA
>NC_045437.1:178209351-178209540 GCF_002776525.5 Piliocolobus tephrosceles
CTGATCCGGTTTCAACTGGTTTGATCCGGTCTGAACCGGTTTGATCCGGTTTGATCCGGTTTCAACTGGTTTGATCCGGTCTGAATCGGTTTGATCCGGTTTCAACTGGTTTGATCCGGTTTGATCCGATCTGAACCGGTTTGGTTTCAACTGGTTTGATCCGGTCTGAGCCGGTTTGATCCGGTTTCA
>NC_045437.1:178209550-178215940 GCF_002776525.5 Piliocolobus tephrosceles
GGTTTGATCCGGTTTCAACTGGTTTGATCCGGTTTGATCCGGTCTGATCCGGTTTCAACTGGTTTGATCCGGTCCGAACCAACTGGTTTGATCCGGTTTCAACTGGTTTGATCCGGTTTGAACCGGTCTGAAACGGTTTCCACTGGTTTGATCCGGTTTCAACTGGTCTGATCCGGTCTGAGCCAACTGGTTTGATCCGGTTTCAACTGGTTTGATCCGGTCTGAACCGGTCAACTGGTTTGATCCGGTCTGAACTGGTTTGATCCGGTCTGAACCGGTTTGATCCTGATCCGGTTTCAACTGGTTTGATCCGGTCTGAACTGGTTTGATCCGGTCTGAACCGGTTTGATCCTGATCCGGTTTCCGTCTGAACTGGTTTGATCCGGTCTGAACTGGTTTGATCCGGTCTGAACCGGTTTGATCCTGATCCGGTTTCAACTGGTTTGATCCGGTCTGAACTGGTTTGATCCGGTCTGAACCGGTCTGAACCTGTCTGATCCGGTTTCAACTGGTTTGATCCGGTCTGAGCCGGTTTGATCCGGTTTCAACCGGTTTGATCCGGTCTGAGCCGGTCTGAACCGGTTTGATCCGGTCTGAACCGGTTTGAACCGGTTTCAACTGGTTTGATCCGGTTTGATCCGGTCTGAACCGGTTTCAACTGGTTTGATCCGGTCTGAACCGGTTTGACCCGGTTTCAACTGGTTTGATCCGGTTTGATCCGGTTTCAACTGGTCTGATCCGGTTTGAACCGGTTTGATCCGGTCTGAACCGGTTTGATCCGGTTTGATCCGGTCTGAACAGGTTTGATCCGGTCTGAACCGGTTTCAACTGGTTTGATCCGGTTTCAACTGGCTTGATCCGGTCTGAACCGGTTTGATCTGGTCTGAACCGGTTTCAACTGGTTTGATCCGGTTTCAACCGGTTTAATCCGGTCTGAACCGCTTTGATCCGGTTTCAACTGGTTTGATCCGGTTTCAACCGGTTTGATCCGGTTTGAACCGGTTTGAACCGGTCTGAACCGGTTTCAACTGGTTTGATCCGGTTTCAACTGGTTTGATCCGGTTTGAACCGGTTTGATCCGGTCTGAACCAGTTTGATCCGGTTTCAACCGGTTTGATCCGGTCTGAACCGGTTTGATCCGGTTTGATCCGGTCTGAACCGGTTTCAACTGGTTTGATCCGGTTTCAACTGGTTTGATCCGGTCTGAACTGGTTTGATCCGGTTTGATCCGGTCTGAACCGGTTTCAACTGGTTTGATCCGGTCTGAACCGGTTTCAACTGGTTTGATCCGGTCTGAACCGGTTTGAACCGGTGGTTTGATCCGGTTTGAACCGGTTTCAACTGGTTTGATCCGGTCTGAACCGGTTTGAACCGGTCTGAACTGGTTTGATCCGGTTTCAACTGGTTTGATCCGGTTTGATCCGGTCTGAACCGGTTTCAACTGGTTTGATCCGGTCTGAGCCGGTTTGAACCGGTTTCAACTGGTTTGATCCGGTCTGAACCGGTTTGAACCGGTCTGAACTGGTTTGATCCGGTTTCAACTAGTTTGATCCGGTTTGATCCGGTCTGAACCGGTTTCAACTGGTTTGATCCGGTCTGAACCGGTTTGAACCGGTTTCATCTGGTTTGATCCAGTCTGAACCGGTTTCAACCGGTCTGATCCGGTTTCAACCGGTTTGATCCGATCTGAACCGGTTTGATCCGGTCTGATCCGGTTTGAACCGGTTTGATCCGGCTTCAACCGGTTTGATCCGGTCTGAACCGGTTTCAACTGGTTTGAACCGGTCTGATCCGGTTTGATCCAGTTTGAACCGGTCTGAACCGGTTTGATCCGGTTTGATCCAGTCTGAACCGGTTTCAACTGGTTTGATCCGGTCTGATCCGGTCTGAATCCGGTTGAACAGGCTTGATCCGGGCTGAACCGGTTTCAACTGGTTTGATCCGGTTTGATCCAGTCTGAACCGGTTTCAACTGGTTTGATCCGGTCTGATCCGGTCTGAATCTGTTTGAACAGGCTTGATCCGGGCTGAACCGGTTTCAACTCGTTTGATCCGGTTTGATCCGGTCTGAACCGTTTGAACCGGTCTGAACCGATTTGATCCGGTTTGATCCGGTCTGAACCGGTTTCAACTGGTTTGATCCGGTCTGAACCGGTTTGATCCGGTTTGATCCTGTCTGAACCGGTCTGTCCGGTCTGGTCTGGTTTGATCCTGTCTGAACTGGTTTGATCCGGTCTGAACCGGTCTGTCCGGTGTGGTCTGGTTTGATCCGGTCTGTTCTGGTCCGGTCTGGTCTGGTTTGATCCGGTCTGAACCGGTCTGTCCGGTCTGGTCTGGTTTGATCCGGTCTGTTCTGGTTTGATCCGGTCTGTTCTGGTCCGGTCTGGTCTGGTTTGATCCGATCTGAACCGGTCTGTCCGGTCTGGTCTGGTTTATGCTCCCAGCTGTATAAAGCCCTTTCCTTCTACAACTCAGTGTCTGAGAGGTTCTTGTCTGTGGCTCGTCCTGCTGCAAAACAACCTAGCTGTTTCTGAAGTAGTTAAATCTTTCTGTATCCCCACTAGCAGTCCATACAAATTTCAGTTCTCTCACATTATTTTTCAGTACTTGGAATGGTTAATGTTATTGTTTTAGCCATTCTAGCTATTGGTGTGTAGTGATATCTCACTGTGGTTTCAATTTATCTTTTCCTATTTACTAATGATGTTGAATATCTTTTCTTGGTGCTTATGTCCCATACCCTATATCTTCTTTGGTTATGTAATCTGATGTTTGTCAATTTTCTTAAAAAAATTTCTGTTTACCTCATTATTGATATTAAGAGTTCCTTATGTATTCTAGATATGTCCCTTATTTTATATATATAATATATATATATATTTATAAATCACACACATATATATGTGTATGTGTGTTTGTGTGTGTGTGTGTGATTTATAAATATTTTCTCCCAATTGATAGCTTGTCTTTTCATTCTTTCAACATTGACTTTTGAAGAGTAGCAATTTTTAATTTTTATGAGCTCTAATTTTTCAACTTACTGTTTTATAGTTTGCTCAGCTTCTTGCCCAGTTACTCCTATTAATATTTGTAGTGTGGAAGAATATATTATCTTTGAAATAAAATATCACCATGATCCAGGTTGCTAGGGACTATACTATAACAGAGGATAGGAAAGTTAATATAGCAAGATTATAAATGTACAATGTAGCCCATTCCAAATTAATGTAAAGTGTTGCTAATCCTCCTTTCTGATAGGAGTAAAAAAGAATGTTTTTGTCAACTCAATGACCACGTCATGTTCCTGTGATAATGTTAATCTACTATAGTAATGATACTACATCTATTACAACAGCTGCAATTAGGTTACTAGAAGACAGTTAAGGAAAATCTGAGGATTTAGGGTCTTCAGGTGTATCATTTCTAAGGCTCCCGTTTCTTCCTTCAGGAACCCTAACATTAAGGTAACAAGCTATGGACTATAAAATTTCACCTTTTCCAGAGCTCTTCTACTCTTATGATTGTGCCCTGGACTGATCATCAGCTTTTTCTGGCTTCCTAATTTAGGAATTCATCATTTCTGCATGCTCTAAGGCCCTCTTGCCTTCACTGTTTACCATTAATTGGTGATTGACCACGGTTAGTCTCTTTCCATATCATTCATCAGTCCCAGAAAGAGCCATTTAAATCTACAATTCTCATATTATTTACACCACAGTTTCTAAATATCTGCTACACAGGACCCACCAGTGCATTCTTGGCATCCCATCCCAATTCACCATTAGTGAAAGTGTTAAAATGCACTATTACCACTTAACAGGTGCTATCAGTACTTCATTTACCACCAGTGATGGGCCCCTCCCTGTCCACTGGCCAGAGGGTAATGGAGCTCTAAAATTCAGTTTTTGTAACTGCTTCCTTGGATCACTTCTTGTATCAACTATCTTACATGGCTTCTCTGGGTAAACAGGCACTAAGACACAGATTGGCATACAAGAAGTTTACTGAGAGTGTTCTTAGAAACAACACCTATGGGGGATTGAAGGAAGGAAGACTAGGCAGAAGAAGAAATTTAACTTTTATGCAGCAATGATAAAGGTCTCAGCTGATCTCATGAAGAAGTCTAAAGTTAGAATTACCCTAGGAAGTGTTCTAAATTGTTGCAAGTCAAGTAAATATTAATTAATTAAAATGATAATAAATTCATTATATGTTAAACAATGCATTTTCATGAACAATGGCTATATTTTGCAGACAAAAATTTAATGAGGAATAGCATTGCTTTACATTTTAAATATTTTTTAAAAAATTCCTGGTTTCATAGAGAGGAGCTAGATAAACTCTGTTGCAAATATGACATGGCATGTGGCTTGCGGAAATTCCCACCATAAATTAGTGAGAGAAGAGGAGTGAAAAAGGCAAGGAACATCCCAATATTATCAAGAAAATGTTTTGGGCATTTGAGACACCCAGCAGTCCATGGACCATGCATTTGTAGCAGGATGAGTGGCAGACAAAAATCCTCAGACACAGAGTTAAAGAAGGAAGGGGTTTATACGGCCAGGAGCATCAGCAAGACTCCTGTCTCAAGAGACGCGCTCCCTGAGTGAACAATTCCTGTCCCTTTTAAGGGCTCATATCTCTAAGGGGGTGCATGTGAGAGGGTTGTGATTGATTGAGCAAGCAGGGGGTATGTGACTGGGGGCTGCATGCACCAGTAACAAGATAGGGATTTTCACAGTGCATTTCTATACAATGTCTGTAATCTATAGATAACATAACCCATTAAGTCAAGGGTCAATCTTTAACTACCAGGCCCAGGGTGCGGTGCCGGGCTGTCTGCCTGTGTATTTCATTTCTGCCTTCTAGTTTTTACTTCTTCTTTCTTTGGAGGCAGATAATGGGCATAAGATGATATGAGGGGTGGTCTCCTCCCTTACACTGAAAACTTCTACATCAGACCACGCTCTGGCAACGAGTGCAGTGGCTATTCTTTAAAACAGTGGTCCTCAACCTTGTTAGCACCAAGGACCAGTTTCATGGAAGACAATTTGGGAGGAAAGTGGGAATGGTTTCAAGATGAAACTATCCCGTCTCAGATCATCAGGCATTAGTGTCTCATAAGGAGAGCACAATCTAGATCCCTCACATGCACAGTCACAATAGGTTTGGTGCTTTGGGGAGAATCCAAGGCTGCTGCTGATCTGACGGTAGGCAGGGCTCAGGTGGTAATGCTCTAATGCTCCCTTGCCCGTGGTTTACCTCCTGCTGTGTGGCCCAGTTTCTAACAGGCCAAGGACCTTGGCCAGAAGTTTAGGGAATCCTGCTTTGAAAGCATGATTGCATTAGTCTATCTCTTTAAGTCCTTGTAACTTTTTTGGTTAATGGACTTATGTAAGTCATTTGGGATGTTTCCAAATATCTCAAGTCTCCTTTCCGCTTAGGCGCAGGTAGACTTTTATATGTTTCTACTCCCTTTGAAGTTAAGTCTAGATATAGAATTTGCTTTAGCTAATGAAATTGAGTCTGAGAAGTGTATGTTGTGTTCTGGGAATTAGGAGAAAATATACATTTTTTTTTGTATTCTATTGTTCCTGTCTTGAATGCCTGAGTGTTGGCAATGACCATACTGATGCACATTGGAAATGTAGCATGAACAAGAAGTATGCCTCTTTTATTAAGTTACTCAGATTGTGTGGATGTTTGTTATGGTAGAATAATCAATCCTATAAAAGTTAATGTAGTGAATGTACTGTGTGGATGTGGGTGTGTATGGTCCCCATAGGTATACTTAAACATTATTTTCAAGTTTGGATTAGGGCTAGTAGAACTTCAACCCAAGCCAAATATGGCTGTGAATGTGGCATTATGAACTTGAACTTGTGCAGCACCTAGTGAAGTTGGGCTTTAATTATCATTAGAGGTTTTATTTCTTGGAGATGACTTATTTGAAAAATTGCAGGAAAATGGGAAAGGGTGATTGCCAGAGCGGAATTTTACATTGTAAAATCATCTTAGCACCCTCAAAAATCTAACTTCCCTTCTAACACTAGACTTTTGGTAACTATCCAGAGAGAACAATTGTGTGATTTGCTAATTTATGAGTAAGTTACGTAGTATATAATTACATATTTGTTTGTATTTTAGAGGCAGAGTCTCTCTATTGCCAGCCTGGAGTATGGTGGCATGACAATAGCTCACTGCAACCTCAAATTCCTGAGTTCAAGCAATCCTCCAGCCTTAGCCTCCCAAGTATCTGAGACTACAGTTGCATGCCACCATACCTGAATGATTTCTTTATTTTTATTTTTATAGAGTTGAGGTCTCTCTATATTGGCCAGGCTGGTCTCAGACTCTTGGCCTCAAGTGATTCTCCCTCCTTGGTCTCCCA
>NC_045437.1:178216040-178221806 GCF_002776525.5 Piliocolobus tephrosceles
TGGCCACAGCAAATGCTCAGCAAATGTTGACTGAATAGAGAAGTATACAAATCTGTGTGTTTCCACCAGGGCTAGAACTGGTCTTGTTCATGCCTAGCACTGATAGAAGAACATGTAGAGAGGCCATTTCTTCCCACTCCTGGTGTTGCCTTCCATGTGGAGGGATATATGCAAGTGTGATACTCCAAGCCTCTCTCCACCTGGCCGGCCACTCTCACCCAGAAGAGCAATGATATATTTGATTGGTGATTTCAGGAAATGAAGCTGGGCATACCTGGCCCTGCCCCTTTCTCTCCCCTCTCTCAAGTATAAGCTGCCTGTTTGATGTATGTGTTTAGCTCTGCTTCCCCGGGGCAAGATAGTCTCAAACCAGTGCTTCCATGACTGGTGGGTAAGTCTATTCAATTTTGGCTTCATCATTAGGAAGTCCATTCACCTATAGATATAACCCATGTTCCTCTATCAGTGTTGTCAGAAAGGAAGATGATATTGGGCCTTCTGTTGTCTTATTTCTCAATTAATTCAGAACCAGAGTGGAAATAGTACTGCCAGTTATTGGGTAAGTATGCAGCATTTTGCAGAACTTAACCAGGGGGGATAGTAAGGGTGCAACCCCTCCCCTTCCCTACATCCTTCTTCACCTGACCAAGGTCCCTGTTTCCCTTACCCACCTCCTGGGCCTGGGTATTGGCAAAGGCACCCGTAGGCAGAGGACCCAGGCTTCTGGATAGGATAGGTATGGGTCAAGTTCAGCATTTTGCCCACAGCATCGTAGATGAAGATGAGGCTGATGAGGGCACAGAAACCTTCCTCGGTGAAGCGGGTGAAGTAGCGCACCAGAACACTGGCCTCTGTGGCCACCAGCACCAGGCAAAAGGTAGCCACCCAGATGCCCACCCATAGGCGGAAGGGCAGGTAGTCCAGGCTGTAATCTCTGTGGGGATGAGAGACAGGAAGGCTTAGCAGGGCTGTCTGCTTCCCACCAAACCCGGGTCAGGTATCCCTCAACCCAAACAGACAGTTCCCACCCTCTCCTATTCACCCAGCCAGGAGCAGGCTGACCATGGCACTAGTGAGGATCTGGTGATGGGGGTAGCTCTCTTACCTGCTGAAAGAGAAGAGCAGGCGCTCAAAGACCAGCACCGGCCCAGTGCTGCTCAGGATGGTGAGGGGCTGGCCTGCCATCAGGCAGAAGGCAGCTCCTGCCACTGCTGTGCCCAGGAAACTTTCCAGCACTCCCTGGAAGCCAACAGGGGCTCAGCACAGGACCCTGAAGTCCTCAGGACAGGAGCCCAAGCTTTGGGAGAGCCTCCTTAACTTACCCATAGTCCCAGGGGAAGGGAAGGACTAGGAGACACCAAGGCTTGTACCTGCCCCTTGGGCCCTACCCACCTGGGCACCATCAGTGGCATCTCCCAGCAGACCCCCGAAAGTGATGGCATTAGTGACAGTGGCCAGGTAAATGTAGAGTACCGCGGAGAAGCATTGGAGATGCAGGGCGTCCAAGAAATCGCTGGGGTACCACGGGGCCTTCCTGCGCACGTCCTGGATAAGGCCCCCAAACAGCCTCCCGCCCGAGGGTCGTCAGTGATCCAGGTTTTCACACTCCACACCCGCATCCCTGCTACTTTCCCTGTGGCCGGGTGAGCCCCTCCCACAGTGAGCACACACCTCATTTTCCCTGTGACTCCTCCCCTCCCCAGGTCACCCACCCTTGCTTCCTCCCAGCTCGCCTCACCTGCCAGTCCGCTGCAACTCCGGGCTGGGTGCGTGCGGCCCATGGTGGTGCCTGTCCTCAGCCGAGGTCAGGCGCGGGCCGGAGGGACCTCTGATCTCCCGCTGTTGCGAGGGAAGCCTGAGGAGGAGGGGAACCCGAGGTTGGCTAAGGATCTCCAACCCGTCCGGACTCGGCCCAGAGCTGGTGGCGCCCTGCCCCCTGGCGGCTGCTCTTGTCTCTGCTGGCGAGGGGACCATGGCGACACAGGGGCCTCAAGAATGTCCAAGTCATATTGCAACGTGTAGAAAGCCAGGCTCGGGCAGGGAAGGTTTCGTTCAGGTCCCTTAGCGACAGAAGTCCAGCAGAACTCCGAGTTAGGTCTGCCTGACTTCAAATCCAAAGATAGGTCCCTATCTCTTTCCTGGGACCTCACCCCCCCAAAACAATGGAATCAGACCCAGGACCTATGGGCAGGAATCTGTATGGGATGATAGCTCCCAGGTACCTTTTGTGCTGAGATGGCAGACATTTGGGCGGGGGAATCCGGGCTGTTGGGTCCCACCGACCCGGGGGAAGCACTGTCACCTCCTCTAGGAACGCATCCAGGGCTGCCAGAAGGTCATGAAGGTTGCTGGCCCGACGAACTGACCACTGGAATTGCTGAGGATGGGGACACAGAATGGGTGGTAAGTGCAAATCTGGTCTCTTACATGCATTTTCATAGTGTGAAAACTAGACACATGTCACAGAGGCAGACAAGTCATTCACACGTTCCTTTATGCATGCATTCATTCATTCAGTGGGTATCTATTGAGTGCCTATAGTGTGCCAGCACTCAGCCAGTAATGGGGCTGCACTAGGAGACAAGGAAACTTCCGTCTCATTGCGCACTCTGCCTCATTGCTGTATTTAGGCACACATACAGAGTCCACACACACACGAACCCATGCATGCATGCATGTGTGCACATACACACAGGCATGTGTGCGCGAGCGCGTGCACACACACACACCTGCTTAGCTCACCGGGTCACTGAGGAGGACAGCTGCTGCCCGTCCCATCTCATGGTAGCCCTTTCCCAGCATAGGGGGGCCCAGGAGAAGGCAGAAAAACCTGAGGAAGGAACCAGGCCCCAGAGATTCACAGGCTGCTTTCCCACAGGGCAGCCCTGGCCTCTGATGCTCAGCTCTGACCTATCAGTTCCCATAAACATACTCATTTGCACACCTACCATGCAGTTCTGACCACTACTCTCTCCCCAGACCCCTGAGCACCATCCTCCCCACAGCCTGAGAATCAGACTGAGACCCTCCTTCCCCTCCCCAGTAAAGACCCTTCTGGGCTCTGGGATCCCTGACTCCCACTCACTCCCAAGTAGCCTTACCTGCTTGGGAGGGACACCTCATTAAGGGACCCCAGTACCACAGGATCCCGCAGTCGAACAAAGGCTCCCAGTGGCTGTGCCAGAAAGCCCAGCTCCCCTGCCAACACAGTCCCTGCCTCGGCTCCTGGAGGCAGCTTCTGTCTCAGGGGGTTCTGATACTGGATGGGGGTTCAAGGAGACAGAGAGTATGAAAGGTTATTTGGGGAGGATAAGATCTCAACTGATGAGAAATCCAGTGGAGAGTAGACTTTTGTTAATTCCTAACCCCTCTCCCAGCCATTGGAAAGGGACCCCAAGGAAGGGCTACAAACCTGTTCCCTCAGGGGGGCTTCCTCATTGTCAGAAGCCTTTCTTGGATGAGTAGAGCCTACAAAACAGGATTATGCAGTGATTAAGACCACAGGCTTTGGGGTGGATCCACCAGGATTCCCTAATCACTTTTGCCACTGACAAGCTGTAAGAATTAGAGTACACCCTTCTCCACTCTGAGCCTCAGTTTTTTCATCACTAAAATGGGGATAATTGTGGTACTATTTACAGGGTGGTTGTGAAGATCAAATGAAATACTGCGTGTGAAGCTCTTGGCACAGTGCCTGCCAAGTACATCTCTTCACAGAGCTCTCTTACGATTCTAGCCCCCTGAATCTTCTCCCCACAACATTACCACAAGTTTCCTCTTGATCATGAGTCCTGTATTGGAGCCTGAACTAAGCCTGGGCTACTTCTAGCCCTAGAAGGTGCAGGGGAGATCTGAGACCCTGCCACACCAGGGTCTTGGTCCTGGGCCCAGGGAGGGGCTCTCACCCCAGCAGGGCCTGGTGCCTGTGGTCTGGTTGTAATGCTGGGGTCTCTGCAGCAGCAAGGCCTGCAGCTGCCCTCTCAGCTCTGGGCTCAGCGACTCCACCCTGGTCACCTGCTCTGGAGAATGGATTGGGGGTTATCTTCTTCCTGAGAGTTCCCTGCCCCACACTCTTCCCCGTCTCCCTCTGCCCAGACCCCTTTCCCTTCTGGGAGTCTCAGACTGCCAGGGCCAATGAACTTGCTCCTCCACCCTGCTTTTCCATGTCCACCTGTGACAAGGGTAGACAATCCTAGGAGGGGTAGAGGTGGGCTCTGGAAGATTCCAAGACTTTGGAGGGGAAATCCTGGGGAAAAGGCATGGCTACCCAGGCCCTTTCTGCAAAGGCTCCCAGCCTACCCACGAGCTCCAGGAGGCTCTGAGCTGGGCAGTCCAGCAGTACAAGGCCCTCGGCCAGCAGGCTGCGGAGCTTCTGGAGGCTGGGAAGTGCCAGGGTGGGCACATGAGGGGCACTCCACCGGCCTGCAGCCACCTCCAACTTCTCCTCAAACAGTACCCACCTGTGATGAAGGTGGGTAGAGGTAGACAGTGTTATTGGGGGCATTTCTCCCATGTCCAGGAGCAGAGATGCAGAGGAGCTAGGGAAGGCAAGGCAATGAGGGTATCCTGGGCCCAGTGGTGTGAAGTGTTCCCCCCACCCCTGGCAGTCACCCCTCATCTTGGGTCTTGGGGATCTCAAAACTAGACTGCAGAAGAGGCTGGGCATCATGGAAGGTAAGACCCTGAAATAAGGGAAGACAGCTGGGAAAATCCTGATTTTGGGCAGCCCCACAAGAAGCACTGGGGGGCATATAGGAGGCTCCAGCTGGGGAAGGGGAAGGATCCCACAGAACTGGCCTGCATCCAACTTACCTGCCTGTCTCTCTCCACTCCAGTGCCTGGGGCCAGCCCAGCAGCTCATTCAGCTGAATGAAGAGCAGAGGGTCTTTGGGTACTCCCAGTTCCTTGCTCTCTGTGTCTGAGGGGCCATCAGGGCTGGGGCCGGTGCCAGGACCAGGGTTGCTGTCCAGCTCCCCTGAAGGAATATTTCTAGGAGCACTGGAGGCTTCAAACCCCTCCTGGCCTGGCAGCTTCATTTCCATGAGGCTTGCACAGAATCTCGGAACCAGTACAGTCTGAGGTTCTGAAGCCAGGGGCCCTCTGACTGGTTGCATTTATAATGCATCCCCCACTGCAGCACAACACAAACAGAACAAGGCCTGCTGACTCCAGAGCCTACCGGTCACCTACTCTCCTACTTGCTTCCCCCACCCCCTGCTGGCATAAGAGTATTTGTAAGACTAGCCTGGCCTTTCCCTGGCTCTCCAGAAATGCCCAACCTGGGGCCAAAATGTGTATGTGCATTTCCTGTGTTATCAGGTCTGATCCCACTGTGTTTTGTGTAAAGAAAGAGGAGTAAATGATTGGCCTGGGTCTGAGGACTTGGTACCTCCAGATTTTGCTGCCCCCTCACTTGTATCAAATATAAACACCAAACACCCAGGACTGTTTTGGGTGTCACCAACACACCCCTGGGGCCACAGACACACCCATGTGGACAAACAGGGACCTAATAAATAATTGAGTCTATGGAAGCCAGACAGGGTAAGGGAGATAGCAGGCAGAGGCCCTGCCCATTAAATGGGATAATAATGGAAGACCTAGTGCCTGAGTCTTTTTTTTTTTTTTTTTGAGACAGAGTCTCGCTGTGTCGCCCAGGCTGGAGTGCAGTGGCGCGATCTCGGCTCACTGCAAGCTCCGCCTCCCGGGTTCACGCCATTCTCCTGCCTCAGCCTCCTGAGTAGCTGGGACTACAGGCGCCCGCCA
>NC_045437.1:178226806-178259107 GCF_002776525.5 Piliocolobus tephrosceles
TATTTTATTTTATTTTTGAGACGGAGTCTCCCTATGTCGCCTGGCCTGGAGTACAGTGGTGTGATCTCAGCTCACTGCAACCTTCACCTCTCGGGTTCAAGTGATTCTCCTGCCTCAGCTTCCCAAGTAGCTGGGATTACAGACATGTGCAACCACACCTGGCTGATTTTTATAGAGACAAGGTTTCACCATGTTGGCCAAGCTGGTCTCAAAAACTCCTGACCTCAGGTGATCCACCTGCCTTGGCCTCCCAAAGTGCTGGGATTACAAGTGTAAGCCACTGTGCCTGGCTGCCCAGCTAATGAGTCTTAAATTCTTTTGTCCAACAACACCTTGAAATTCCCCAATTTAGCTGTGTCCCTGGAATCTGCCCTTGTGACTCAGCTTTCCAGTGAGGATGGAGGAACCCACTAGGGGGTGTGAGTGAAGGAGCTGGAGCTAAATGAGCAAAGGAAAATGTGGTCCATTATTAGCAAATCCTGTTGACTCTATCTTCAAAATATACCCATAATCCAACCACATCTCCCCACCTCCAGCACTGCTACCCTGATCCAAACAACTATCATTTCTCACCTGAATTATTTCAGTAGCTTTGTAATCTCTTGCAATAACCCCCCTGCTTCCACTCTTCCTCCTTTGCCCAAAGTCCATCCTCCATACCATACATGTCCTTTCAACAGGCAGTTGAGCCACATGACTCTTCGGTTCAGTACTCACCCAACACATTCCCATTACAAGAAGAAGAAGGAGAAAGAGGAGGAGGAGAAGGAGGAGAGGCGGAAGAGCTCCTTGTCATGGCCTGCAAGATTCACACCCTGGCCCCAGCCCACCTCTCTGATGGCATCTCACACCAGCCTCCCCTCGCTCACTCCTTTCTAATCACACTGGCCTTAGTCTGTTCTGCAAAACCTGTTCTTGCCTGAGGGTCTTTGCAGGATCTATCTTCTCTGTAAGGAAAGCCTTTCCCCCATATCCTTGCATGACAATCTGTGACCTAGGTCTCATCTCAGACGTTAACTACTCGCGGAAACCTTCCTTTTCCATCCTATCCTAAGTTTCTCTCTTGGGTCACTCTCTATCACATTTCTCTGTTTTATTTTCTTTCTAGCAGTTACCACTACCAGTAACTGCCTCATTTATGTATTTGTTTATCATTTATTGCCTGACTCTCCACGCACACGCACGCTGAAATGCACAGTCCTTGGAGCAGGTATCTGTCTTGGCTGCGGAGCCTAGAGCGGCGCCTGGCACGTAGTGGCTCTCAATAAATATTTGTTCAATGAGAGAGCGTACAAAGGACGGGGCTGAGAAAAGAGCCGCGCTTCTCCTGGAGACCACACGAGGGCGCTGCTCCCCACAGACCAGATTGCTAGGGCCGCTTCCTTAGGCTCAGTGGCTGCGGACCTGCCGGGGGGCGAGGAGATAGAGATGCCGAGATGGCAGGGAGGGATCCTGTATCCTCAGCCTTGCCCTGGTCCACCGCGGAATGGCCAGGAGGGATAGGGGGTTGGGGAAGCACGACAGGATGGGGAAGGGAGGGCCAATCAGGTTCATCTGAATGTAGGTCAGCCACACCCCACATATTGAAAACCAAGAATCCATCCCCTGAGAAAGGGGACCCAGGCTGGCCCTCCCCCCAGCCTTGCGTCTGGTCCAAGGAGGTCCCAGGGCAGGAATTAGAAGAGTATGTCACTACATTTCCAGTTGGGGAGGGGTGCTGAGTCTGAATGAGAAGGTAGTTTCACTGCCAGGAGGAATAGAAACTGGCCTAGGGCCTGAATGGGCCTTGAACCCCTGTGACCACTCCCTTCAAGAATGTGACCGACATTATGGACAAGTGACTCAAAGGCGCCTGAGGGGGATGGGAGCAAGGATTTGGCGTGAGTACCTTCCCCACATGCACATACGCACATGTTCCCTTCCCACCCAACTCCTGCCAAAGTTCAGAGTGTCTATCCTTGCCCTTTCTGTGGCCCCAACTACCCTGGCTCCCAGTGCTGCCTGGAGTAGTGGGCCACCATGCCTCCACCCTCCCCAGGTCTCACTTCCACCTGTGGACCTCAGTGCCCTGAGCTGGGTAGGCCGGTGAGGGTTGGCCTGTGGGCACCAGTGATCTCCCAGGCAGGGCCCAGGGAAGGTGTGCTGTGTGGGTGAGCAGTGCTGTGTGGGTGAGCAGCCCTGTGTGTGGGCACTGTAAAAAACCCTGGCGTAGGAGTTCAAAGACTGGTTCTCATCCTGGCTTAGTCACAGACTTATTGGATGTCTTTGAGTAAGACCCTTCCCTTCTCCAAGGCTCCATTTTCTTACATGTAAGTGGAGACAGTTGGGGTAGATTATTTCCAAGGTTCAAAGCATACTTTCATGCAGTACACTGTACCTTAAGGGAGAGGGAGTGGCCTCAGGAATAGGATGCTTGGCTTGCTCACTTTTGGCAAGCGGAGAAAAGGTTTATCTTTGCTGAATCTAAATTTTCTTTTTTCTTCCTTTCTTTTTTTTCTTCCTTTCTTTTTTTTCTTACTCTGCCATCCAGGCTGGCATTCAGTAGCAATCATAGCTCACTGCAACCTCAAACTCCTGGGCTCAAGTGACGCTCCTGCCTCAGCCTCCTAAGTAGCTGGGACTACAGCCACCAAGTCTGGCTAACTTAAATATTTTATAGAGGGAGGAGCTCATATGTTGCCCAGGCTGGTCTCCAACTCCTGGGTTTAAGCAATGGCTTCCCATAGTGCTAGGATTACAGGCATGAGCCTCCATGCCCAGCACCTTACAAGGTTTTCAACACTTTAAAAAAACAAAACAAAAAAATCTTATTGGCTGGCCACGGTGGCTCACACCTGTAATCCCAGCACTTCGGGAGGCTGATGTAGGCTGATCACTTGAGCTCAGGAGGTCGAAACCACCCTGAGCAACATGGCAAAACCCCATCTCTACAAAAAATACAGAAAACTAGCTGGGCATGGTTGCACATGCATGTGCTAATACAGGTGGGAGGATGGCTTAAGCCCAAGAGAGATTGCGGCTGCAGTGAGCCCAGATGGTGCCACTGCACTCCAGCCTCGGCAACAGAGTGAGACCCTGTCTCAAAACAAAACAAGACAAAAACAAACTTACTGTTTAACTCATTTAAAAATAATATATAAATAAATATAGATTAAAATATTTATTAATGTGAGTCTAATTATAGATTCACAAGAAATTGCAAATCTCCAGCTTTCATCCAGCTTCCTCTGGTGGTAACTTCTTTCATGACAGTAGTATAATATCAAAACCAGAAAAATGACACAGGTACTATATTGTTAAATAGACTATAAGACTTAATCAGATTTCATCAATTTCTGTATGCACTCATTTGTGTATGTGTGTAGTTTTATGAAATTTTATCACATTTATAGGTTTACTTACAACAAGCTGGGCAAATTGTACAATTTCCTTAAGCCCAATTTATAAAACTAGGGTGTTAATACTAACTTCCTCAAGAGGAGTGCCATGAGAATTAGAGATAATGTGTATAAAGTACGTAGAAGCCGGGCACGGTGGCTCATGCCTATAATTCCAGCACTTTGGGAGGCCGAGGTGGTAGATCACCTGAGGTCAGGAGTTTGAGACCAGCCTGGCCAACATGGTGAAACCCCGTCGCTACTAAACATACAAAAATTGGCCGGGCACGGTGGCTCATGCCTGTAATCCCAGCACTCTGGGAGGCCGAGGCAGGTGGATCATGAGGTCAGGAGTTCGCGACCAGCCTGGCCAAGATGGTAAAACCTCGTCTCTAATAAAAAATACAAAAATTAGGCGGGCACAGTGGTGGGTGTCTGTAATCCCAGCTACTCGGGAGACTGAGGCAGGAGAATCGCTTGAACCCAGGAGACGGAGTCTGCAGTGAGCTGAGATCACGCCACTGCACTCTAGCCTGGGCAACAGAGCACGACTCTGTCTCAAAAAAATAAATAAATGAATAAATAAATATACAAAAATTAGCTGGGCATGGTGGCACATGCCTGTAGTCCCAGCTAGGCAGGAGAATTGCTTGAACCCGAGAGGTGGAGGTTGCAGTGAGCCGAGATCATGTCACTGCACTCCAGCCTAGGCAACAAGAGCAAGACTCAAAAACAAAAAACAAAACAAAACAAAAAAAGGTGCTTAGAGCAATGCCTAAAATACAGTAAGCACTTAATACATTTAAGCTTTTTTTTTCTTTTTCTTTTTTTTTTGGGAGGTGGGGAGACTGGGTCTTGCTTTGTTGCCCAGGCTAGGGTACAGTGGTGCGAACACAGCTCACTGCAGTCTCTACCACTTGGGCTGAAGAGCTCTTTCCACCTCAGCCTCCCAAAGTGCTAGGATTACAAGTGTGAGCCACCACACCCGGTGGCTTTCTTAAGAAGCAGCATATTTTGAAAAGTGACTTAAAATACACAAATATCACAAATATTTCATGTCTGTTACAGAAGAAAAAAACAGAAAATGCCCATAGGAGAAAAATGCTTACAAAACATAAATTTTTTCATCATACCCTTACCCAAAAATGACCACTGTTAATAATTTTACTCACACCTAAAATTTGAAGTATACTTCATTATCCCCATTTTACTAGTAAGAACACTGAGCCTCAGAGACATTAAGCAGTTTGCCATGGTCCCTGGGCCTGCGAGTCAGGAGCTAAGGTTTAATGCACACTCTTGCCTGGAGGAGCTCAACACTGGGGAAGCAGACAGGTGCATGAGAATTACCAATCCAAGGTAGACTGGGATACCCAGCTGCTGCCAGGTACTGAGCACTTGCTGTGTTCTAGGTGCTGCTTTAGCACTGCACAGATTATCTCAGTGAGGTAATCCTAATAGTGAAGCCCTCTGAGGTAGGTATCATTCCTACTTCTGAACGAGGAAACTGAGGCTCAGAGAGGTATCCTGCCCAAAGCAGAGCTAGGAGCGAGTGCACCCAGGGTTCAAAACGGGGTCAGTCTGATGCCTCAGCCTGAGCTTCAGAGCCTCTGCTCTGAGGGATGCAGACAGCATGCTAGGGGAGTGTGTGTTGGGTGGAAGGAGTCTCTCCACTTGTAGCTTTGGACTTCTGTGAGCCCAGAGCTTGGGTGCCCTTCCCTGACCCCCTCTTAACCCAGGCCACCAAGATCCAACCACAAGTTGGAGTGGGCTCTGATAGCTGGAATCTGCTTCGACTCCTCACAGTGCCCACACTCCTTCATAAAGGTGAAGGCCGTTGAGGGAGAAGAGGATGAGGTGTCAGAGACATCGAGTCTGCAGGATGAGACCACCTGAGTCCACCATCAACTACTCTGACTTAGGCTTTCCAGGCCCCTCCAATCTAGACTTCCAGACTCAGAAAGTACTAGGAGGGAGACTGCAGGTGCATGATATTTGAGTTTCACATTCATTATTTATGCTCCCCCTACTTCCAGAAAAGATTTAAAGGTGGCTTACAATAAAAGACATAGATGGCTGGGCACGGTGGCTCACACCTGAAATCCCAGCACTTTGGGAGACCGAGGCGGGGCAGATCATGAGGTCAGAAGATCGAGACCATCCTGGCTAACATGGTGAAACCCTGTCTCTACTAAAAAATACAAAAAATTAGCCAGGCGTGGTGGCGGGCGCCTGTAGTCCCAGCTACTTGGAAGGCTGAGGCAGGAGAATGGTGTGAACCTGGGAGGTGGAGCTTGCAGTGAGCTGAGATTGTGCCACTGCACGCCACCCTGGGCAACAGAGCGAGACTCTGTCCGTCTAAAAAAAAAAAAAAAAGACATAAATAACAAGTAAATATTTAAAGAATGGGCTGGGAGAGGTGGCTCACACCTATAATTCTAGCACTTTGTGGAGAATTATTTGCAGCCAGGAGTTTGAGACCAGCCTGAGCAACATAGCCGGACCCCACCTCTACCAAAAGAAAAAAAAATTTTTTTTTTTAAGTTAGGCATGGTGGCATGTGCCTGTAGTCCCAACTACTCAGAAGGCTGAGGCAAGAGAGTTGCTTGAGCCCAGGAGTTCAAGGCTTCAGTGAGCTGTCATCACACACACTATACTCCAGCCTAGGCAATGGAGAGAAACCCTAACTCTGAAACAAAATGAAAATGAAGAATGACTAGAGAGCCTCATAATTAAATCAAATTGGAAGGGAAAGAAATTGTCTGCTGGGCGTGGTGGCTCACACCTGTAATCCCAACACTTTGGGAGGTCAAGGAAGGAGGATCACTTGAGTTCAGGAGTTGGAGACCAGCCCAGACAATATAGTGATATGTCAACTCTACTAAAAATCAAAAACATTAACTGGGCAAGATGGTGCACCTGTAGTCCCAGCTACTTGGGAAGCTGAGGTAGGACAATCACTTGAGCCTGGGAGGTCAAGGCTGCAGTAGGCTGTGGTCACGCCACTGCACCCCAGCCTGGGTGACAGAGCAAGATATCCTGTCTAAAAAAAAAAATAATAATAATTATCCTCAAAATGCTAGGCTAAGGATAACAACTGCAACTGAGTCTCAAAACTTAACTGTGAGCTAGCTTCCTGGCAGTTGAAACAAAAAAAGAACATATGAGTTCCACAACTGTTATTATCTAATAATAAAAGGAAGTACCTATACCAGATAGCCATGACAGTCAAGACTGCATTACCAGAGGAATTTATTACATGGGACCTTATATGGAATAGTATCTGGAAGAGCACTTTTACAAGGGATATATAGAAAAGCTTTTTTTTTTGTTGTTGTTGTTCTTTTAGACACAGTCTTGCTGTGTAGCCCAGGTGGAAGTACAGTGACACGATCATGGCTCACAGCAGCCTCAACTTCCATCTCCTGAGCTTAAGCAATCCTCCTACCTCAGCGGAGTTGGGACTTTTGTCTTTTTTGTAGAGGCAGGGTCCCACTATGTTGCCTAGGCTGGTCTTGAACTCCTGGGTTCAAGTGATCCTCCCACCTTGGCCTCCCAAAGTATTGAGATTATAGACATGAGCCACCACACCCAGCCATAGAAAGGCTTTTCATGTGAGTATCTCTTGTGTTGGTGGTTCTCAATTCTTTCAGAATCAATATTTTCTTTTTTTATGACAAATAATATTGTTAACATCCCTTTACTATCCTGAAATGAAGTTTAAAGATAATATTCTGTCTGTACATTTACTGTAAAGAAATTAATAATGGCTGGGTGTGATGGTTCACACCTTTAATCCCAACAAGTTGGGAGGCCAAGGTGGGAGGATTGCTTGAGCCCAGGAATTTCAGACCAGCCTAGGCAAAATAGTGAGACCCCATCTCTACAAAAATTAAAAATTAGCTAGGTGTGGTGATGCATGCCTATAGTCCTAGCTACTTAGGAGGCTGAGGCAGGAGGATCGCTTGAACCCAGGAGGCTGAGGCTGCAGTGAGCCATGATGGTGCTACTGCGTCCCAGCCTGAGCAACAGAGCAAGACCCTCTCTCTACAAAATAATAAAAATACTCTAATTAATATAAAAGAGAAAATGATTTTTAAAATAACATTACTTCAATTGGCAAATGCCTGCTCACAACTACTCAGATATCTGAATGAAGTAGCCCATTGATTACAATCACACAGACTTCCCTTGAATGTCACAGCTATAAATACTGACTGATAACAGGTGCGTTGTATTGGTAGCTCAGATATCACCAAAATGAACAATTCACACTAATTTCATTCCTGAAGGTCACTGCAAAAACTCTTGTTATATTTTTGTGTAAATTAGAGATGATTCTAGGCTCAAGTTATTATAACCAAGATTTTTACCGATATGTGTCTGGTAGGACACTCAAAAGCAGGTAGTTTCCTGACCCCTTTTACTCCCAAATGCCTGAGGACTCCCCAGTCAGTAACAACTAAATTCCTGAAATGTCCCCTAGGGGGCAGTACCTCCTTCTTTGCAAACCATTGTCTTAGATCAACCCTTAGCCATAAAAAACGAGCAAATGGATAATGTGAAATTGTTAAACTGCAGACCTGCAACTGCCTTTCTAAGAGTAACCGAACTTGTACATTCCTGGTACAGAATGTGATGTGACCGCATTCCAAGGTTAAGCACCGGAAAAGTTAACAAGTTAACAGGAGCTCTGACCTATTTATATAGGGCTTTTCATTTTGCCAAGCACTTCAGAGATGCTATCTCCTTCAGTATCTCACAAGAACCTCCTAAGTAGATTGTTATTCTCCCCACTTATAGACAAAGAAGCTGAGACACAGAGAGAAAGGTTATCATGCCCTCTAAATCAGGCACTGTTGATTGTTATAGAATTGTCTCCCCGAGCCTTTTTTTTTTTTTGACGAAGACTCGCTTTTTCGCCCCGCCCGGGGTGCAGTGGTGCCATCACAGCTCCTCCACCTGCCAGGTTCAAGTGATTCTCCTGCCTCAGCCTCCTGAGTAGCTGGGATAACAGGCACCCGCCACCATGCTTGGCTAATTTTTTTTTTTTTTTTGAGACGGAGTCTCGCTCTGTCACCCAGGCTGGGGTACAGTGGCCGGATCTCAGCTCACTGCAAGCTCCGCCTCCTGGATTTATGCCATTCTCCTGCCTCAGCCTCCCGAGTAGCTGGGACTACAGGCGCCCGCCACCTCGCCCGGCTAGTTTTTTGTATTTTTTAGTAGAGATGGGGTTTCACCGTGTTAGCCAGGATGGTCTCAATCTCCTGACCTCGTGATCTGCCTGTCTTGGCCTCCCAAAGTGCTTGGCTAATTTTTGTACTAAAAAATAGAGCCCGGGTTTCGCCATGTTGGCCAGGCTGGTTTCGAACTCCTGACCTCAGGTGATCTGCCCACCTCGGCCTCCCAAAGTGCTGGGATTATAGGCAGGAGCCACTGTGCCCAGCCTCCTCAAGTCTTTTGACAGCAACATGACAGCAAACATTCATGACGAACATTACTGGCTGGCACCTGAATGCATGGTAATTGTTTCAAGTTCTCATTTTTCACTTGAGGAATCTGAGGCTTGAAGAGAGAGATGGGTCGTGTAATGAGGGAGGAATCACTTCCTCTCTGTGCTGGCCAATACAGAGGGGATGGCTGTAGGGGCAAAGTCCTTGGTCTGGAGATGTTAATCATTTGAAGTCACAAAAATGGGCCCAGAAATAGAGAAGGATGGTTTGGGATCCAGCACATTATAAATATTCCTTCCTCAGCATCTTCTGGAGATGATAGGGATTCCTGAAATCCCCTCACCTCCAAAAGCCTCTCCCTATCTTATCCATCCCTATCCTTCATCCTATTCAAATGGATCCTAGCCCCAAACAATCAGGCAGCAGAGCTTGTTCATCCCTGAATAGGCATGAAGCACGCTACTTCCAGGTGCCCAGCCAGCATAAGGAGGTACACGGGGACTCCAAAGGGCAGGTCTGAGTTCTAATCGAATCCAGCTGTATGCCCAAACTGCTTGATTCACTGTCTCAGATGGGGTGAGAGAAGCTAGCCTGGGCCAAGGAGCAATGACCCCTCATCCTGACTTTCCAGGTTTGGGTAACTCTGGGCTCATGGTCAGACCCACCCTCAATGGCGGTGCCCTTCTTTACCCCTCTCCCCAACCCGGCAGAGCTCAAGGGCTGTGCAGGACTCACTTCTGGTCAGAGGGGAGTGATAAGGCAGCTGAATCCTCTCCCACAGCGGGCACAGCTTCCTTCTGACCTCTGAGCCTGAGTTGCTTTTTTGGGTTGAGGTTTCCAAAACTCTGGGTGGCCTTGCAGATCTAGCATCTCTTTGATAAGCATGGCCAGCTCCCAGAAAGGAGCACTTCATCTCTGAGGATGGCTAGCTCATGATAAACCAACATTTTATTCAAATTCCCACTTAAAAAGAAAAAGGAAAGCAAGCAAGAAAAAATTTGGTCATAATAACAGCTGTCATTGAGTAAGTACCTACTATGTGCCAGGCATCATATTCTGCTTTATACACATGATATGACTGAATCATCACAAGAGCCCTATAATAATAACTACTATTATTGTCCCCACTTTTCCGATGAGCAAACTGTAGGTAAGAGAAATTGAATAATGTGTTCAAAGAAAGAAAAAAAAAGAACCAAAATTTGAATCCCCAAGTATCTTACTCCCAAGACTATATCCATTTCATTAGCTGCCTTGCTGTCCTTACCTAATCCTCCTTCCAGCCTAGTGAGCCACAGATTCTTATCATTATCCCTCAAGAGAGATGAAGGACTGAACCTCAGTAAAACCATCCACAGAAGCATAGAGATGGCGGCTGTCGTTTCATCCATTTGAGTGCTGAGCTCAGGAGAGCACAAGCCCAAGTGAACAAGGGGGTTTCAAATTGAGGCTGAGATACTCACTAGCTGGGTGACCTTGGGATGTTACCTTTTTAAGCTTCAATCCTTTAAAATGCAGATGATGATAACAGTGTCTAGTTTGGGGGATGTTGTGAGGATCAAGCAAGATAATGCATGTGCAGTGTTGAGTACAGGGAAATTGTCATTACTGAAAGCTCCTCTGCCTCAGAGGTTCAGATTTTTTTTCAGATGTTTGGCGTGTTATCCTGATGAATCACGTAGACCAGTGCTTCTGAACAGGGCTGATGTCAGAATTACCGGCCTAAAGTACACATGTTCGGGCTCCACCCCAGGAGATTTTTATTTAAGAGGACTGGCGTAGAGGGGTAGAGCCTACAGCTCTTTATCTTTAATAAACTCCCACAGCTGGGCACTATGACACATGCCTATAGTCCCAGGACTTTGGGAGGCTGAAGCGGGAGGATCATTTGAGCCCAGGAGTTCAAGGCTGCAGTGATTTCAGATCGAACCACTGCTCTCTGGCCTTTGCAACAGAGTGAGATCCTGTCTCAAAAAAAGTAGTAGTAGTAGTAATAATAATAATAATAATTCCCAGATAATTCCAGTGCACAGCCAGGTTTGGGGGAACCAATCTACTTGTATAGAAATCTGGACCACAGTGGAGAAGGAACTCTGGTTTCTCTTCAAGTCTCCTTCTCTCCTTTCTTGTCACCACTAGCACCCCTTTCTTCAAAGCCCTTCCCACTGGTAAGCAAGTGCTCGCTCCAAATCAAGAACTCTGGCCTAGCAGTGAGTCAGCAGCACTCAGAATCCCATGGAGCCTGCCTTTCTAGAGGCCCAGGAACCCCACGTGGGCTGGGAAGCAGGATGCTAGGGTTTCTGCTCTGCACTTGCCCCCTTCTGACTCACTGGTGGCCCAGGGCTAATCAGTCTCCAAGCCTCAGTTTGCTCATGGTCAATAGACAGTCAATAAAAGCAGGCTTGTCCATCTGAACTCTGCTTCCTTAGAACTGTGTTCCTGGCATTTGACAACCTGACATCCAGAGAGCAGATGGGGGAGACCTGAGCAGGAAGAGGGGACGATACGGAGGAATCCTGCATGACAGTGCTGTCTCATTTACATCTCATATGATTCTCACAATAATGGTTAATAAAATCCAGTGTCTACCTTGGCTTATAATGTCCCCTTTATCTGTTGCTAGCCTTTGTTCCAATATCATCCCATATCTCTCCTTTTTTGGCCCTCTTGCTTTTCCTTGAATGTTCCAAGCTTTTTTCTACTTCAGAGTCTGCACTATTTGCACATCTTGGAATATTTTTGTCATGGATGATCCCAAGTCTGATTTCTTCTTCTCATTCAGGCCTCAGCTTACATGTCACCTGCTCAGAGAAGGCTTTGCTAATCAGTCTAAAGTGTTATCCTGGGCACTGAAACATATTATCCTACAGCACGTCATTGTATTTTAACTTTCCTCTTAGCAGATATCACTATAGGATATGCCTTTCCTTGTTTATTTCCTTAATGTGCTGCCTCTCTACTATAGAATATAAGCTCTGTGAAAGCAGGTCCTGGGCTGTCTTATTTATTTCTATGTCCCCAGTGCCCCCCAAAAATGTTCAGTTAATGTTTATGGAATAATTGAGTTAATGAGGTTGCCTCAGCATGAATTGTGATTCCTTTTCTTTGCTCAGAGACATCCAAGGTTCTGAGAGGGGAAGTGACTGTCCCAAATACAATTCAAGCTTTTTATCTTCTTTTTTCAGGCCCTTCCTGTAAAACCTGGCTGACACACAAACCTAGCTGGGGTGAGGCTCCAGGTGTGATGAAAGTTTGGAGTTGCCCCATGAATGGGACCGAGGCTGATGTGGGGGTGAGAAGGCGGAAGGACAGAGCATGTGAAGGGAGAAAGGCAGGCTAGGACAGGAGAGCAGGGTGTGAATCTGGCAAGGGTGGGGAAAAGGGGGTGATCTGACCGTGTGTCAGGAAGTGTTTCTCTCCACCCTCCCCTGGGGAAAGCCTTGACCCCAAGGTGGCTTTGTTTTGGGGAAGCAGGTGGCCAGGCAGCTGCTGACGAAGGCATGGCCCGGGCGGTGACCATGCACTGAGGTCCTAGGCCCGATACTGATCACCCAAAAGGATAATCTAACAGTGGCTCTTAGCCAAATAGGTGACAGGTGAGCTTCCGTCTGAAACCAGCCCAACTATACCATAAAGCCTCAGATTTGGCCTGGGGAAGGCAAGGGATCTCGGGAAGGGAGAGAAAAGAGGCCTCTAAGGAAATAGAGTGGTCAAGTGATTAGTGATTATTATTAACAGCAACAATAATAATGAGTCACATTTATTGAAAGCTTATAGTGTGCCTGGCACTATACTACTTTTGTGTGTTCCCGCATTCATTTCTCAAAAAGCTCCCTACAAAGTAGTCATTATTATTATTGTTATTATTTTTTCCATTTGAGAGATGTCAAAACTGAGGCTCAGTGAAATTAAGTTTCTTGTCCAAGGTCACACAGTAAGTAGCAAAGGCAGGATTCAAACTCAGGTCTGTAGTGATTCCAGTGCACTATGGAAACCTAGGCCTGGGTTACTGGAGCAAGTTAAGAGAGCAGGGCCAGACTGACCCCTGCAAAGGTGGGGATAGGGAAGGACAGTGGGATAGACTGTGTATAAATAGCAGGCCTGTTTTTATCCCTACATACAGGCAGAATCAGGCAAGTGCTCTATCTGGCACAATTTCAGAGCTCTGAAAGCCAACCCAGCCCTATGTCAAACAACTCTATCCCCAGCCACGTCTCTGGAAACTGAAATACCTACTGAGAGACTCATTTCTTTGGGTCAGAACAGTGACTCCAGAAGACCCCTGTAAAAGCACATGGGTTGGAAGAGAAACACCTGGTGCCTGTGAAACAGCAATCTAGGTTAGCCAGCTGGGTCCTATGGGAGGGAGGCTCATTTTTTATGTTGAGGAAAAAGATGGCAGTCAAAGGCAAGGAAAAGAATAAGGCTTGTTTCACAACCTGTGTCTCTCCAATTTCAGAAGCCTGGGAATTACAACCCATAGTTCAAAAATCTTAATGTCCCCTGAGGGAAGATGGGAGGAAGCCACTCCAGCGACTGGTAGAGTACTAACTTCCTTTGCTTTTGCTGGATTGATACTAATTACCTGCAGCTTCAACTCTGGTTATCTCGGGTTTATGAGAACGGCTGGCATTCATGTGTCTAATTTTTACATGATAAATGAATTAATTATTATTTGATACTTGCCGTGTTGGTAGGCCAAAAGGTGGGCTTCTGAAACTTAGAGGGTGACAGGGATGGAGACCCCTGGTATGGAGCTGAGACGCAGCAAGAGGCCAGGCCCGGAACAGAACTCAGCTCAGCAGTCAGTCACAAGGCTGCAGAGCGACAGGCGTTTGGGGAAAGGTAGGAACCTCTCCCCGCCACCTGCCGGTCATCAGCCCTACCCACAATTAGGCCGCGGCTGCCTCGGCCTGGTCCCAAAAAATGTGAGCGCCGCCCCCTCCTCCCGCCCAGTCCCCCGCCGCGCCCGCGGGGTCGGGGGCTGAGCTGCCGGCGCCGCGAGCCGGGCGAGCTTCCCAGCACGGGAGGAGGGAGGGGGCGGCGCCGGGCGGGGCGGAGCTTCGGCGCCTCCGGGAGCCTTATTCCCGGCCGCGCGCCGGGCAGCGCTCATTCGGCCGAAGGAGCTACGCGGGCCACGCTGCTGGCTGGCCTGACCTAGGCGCGCGGGGTTGGGCGGCCGCGCGGGCGGGCGGAGTGACCAAGAAAGACACTCAACAAGAGCGAGCTGCGCCGGGGTCCCGGCCAGGCTTGCAAGCAGAGGCGGGCGGCAGACGGTGCCCAGCGGAATCTCCTGAGTCCCACCGCCCAGCTCCGGTGCCAGCGCCCAGTGGCCGCCGCTTCGAAAGTGATTGGTGCCTCGCCGCCTCCTCTCGGTGCGGGACCATGAAGCTGCTGCCGTCGGTGGTGCCGAAGCTCCTTCTGGCTGCAGGTAAGAGGGCTGCTGACGCCCCCGGAGATCGGGGGGATGGGGGCGCTGTGCTGGGGGCATGGGGGAAGGTCGTCGCAGCGCACCCGGCACGGGCCACTTGGTGGGGCCCTTGCGCTCTGGCGGACGGGCGTCGGCATCGGTGCGTGTTGGTCGGGGGTCTGGGCGGGTGTCTGATGCGGCCTGGCCGCTCGCCCACAGTTCTTTCGGCACTGGTGACTGGCGAGAGCCTGGAGCAGCTTCGGAGAGGGCTAGCTGCTGGAACCAGCAACCCGGACCCTTCCACTGGATCCACGGACCAGCTGCTACCCCTAGGAGGCGGCCGGGACCGGAAAGTCCGTGACTTGCAAGAGGCAGATCTGGACCTTTTGAGAGGTGGGTGTGGAGGCCGCCCATCCTCGGACCGGGGTGGGCTGTTGAGGAATAAGCAGATCCAAGATTCTTGCTGTTTGGGCAATACTGCGGGTTGAGGGTATTGATGGAGAACCTCGGGGAAAAGCTGATCGGCCTGAAGGGCACTGGGGGATCCTGGAATATAGGTCCCACTCTCTCTGTCGTCATTGCCTCGCCTGCTAGGTTGCCGCCCTTCTGGGTACTTTGGGGCAAACTGAAACAGGCAAGTTGTCTGGGGTCGTTATGTGCTTCTTAGGTAAGCTGAGTGATAGGAACAAGGAATGGTTGAGATGCTTTCCCTAGAGCTACTATGTAAAAATGGGCGCCAGTTCTAATTCCGTCATCAAATGACTATTGTATATAAAATAGAGGTAACAGATGAGAAGATGCCCAGGCACTTCTATAGAAAGTGTGCAGTGTTAGCCTCCTCCATCCACCTGTCTCCAGATTAAGGAAACAGAGAGGAATGAGGAGCTCTTGGCCGCCCTAGGTAAGGCTGTGAATGGTGAACGCTGGGCCTCTAGGGGGCTGTATTAAAATGCTGGATATCTCTGAATGCTACCGGAAACCTGCAGGCATACTGAGCACCTTGCTTTCCTGAGGCGACTCCAAATGGGGAGGGCTATGTAGAATCCTCCAACCAGCCTCTTTGGCTGTAGCCAAGCACAGGCACAGGGCAGAGTCCAGAGCCTGCCAGCTCTCCTGCCTCCAGACCTGAGGAGATTATCCAGCGTAGAGCAAGGACTCAGCACTGTATCCCGGAATGACTATATTTGGTTGGACAGATGCCCACCTGTTCTAGCTCCACCTGCTCCTCAGCTGCCCTTCTCCCTCCTTCCCAGGAGCTTCCCTTGGGTACTCTCTCTACTTTGTATAAATCAAGCACGTGCTCCAAAACTGAGCTTGGGCTCCCATACTTCATCCTCTCCCAGTGGCCCTCTGGGGTTGCCCATGGCCTGAACAGCCTGGATTCTCCTGGCCCTCTCCTCCTAGGCTGGGCAGGGTGGGGTTGTGACTCACCCCACCCCCACCCCCCACCCACATGGCTGCTCCTCATACCTCTGCCGACCTGACTCACTGCTCCCTGTCCATGGCTGGAGCCTGGCTGTCACCCTGCACCTTCTCCCTCCCCTTTCTGATTGGCTTGGCCCCCCTGCCTTACTCTCCCCGAAACTCTGGTCACTGGGTTCCTCTGACCACCTGTATCGCCTTCTGAGCTCTGAGGGGGCCTGGGACTGGATGAGAGGAAATGAAGGACTGTGGGGCTGCTGGCACCTACTTCTCTTTCTTTCCTTCTCTTGGCTTTACTGGGCAAGGACTACTTTTCAGGTCTGGGGATCCTACCACCTAAAATAAATGACTGCTACCATTTATTAAATTTCTACTGTGTTCTACGCACTTGATATGTTATCCTGGCTAATGTAACACTTATAGCAACCTTTTGAGATAGTTACTCTTGCTATCCACATTTTACTGAGAACCTGAGGTTCAGAGAGGTTAAGTGAATTGCCCACGGTCATATAGCTGAAATTGGAGCACAGATCTATGGACTTCAGAGCCCATTCATGCCTGGATCAGCATCTCAGGTGCTCCAGACTTGTGAGAGGGAGGAGATGGGGGTGTGTGAAGCAGCTTGGTGTGGTGAGGAAAGACATTGGAGGAAGTCCAGAGACCACAATTCTAATCCCAATCCTGCATAACCTTGAGTAAGTCACTCTGCCTGCCATGATTTTTTTTTTTTTTTTTTTTTTAAACATAGTCTCACTCACTCTGTCACCCAGGCTGGAATTCTATGGCATGATCTCAGCTCACTGCAATCTCTGCCTCCCAGGTTCAAGTGATTCTCCTGCCTCAGCCTCCCGAGTAGCTGCAATTACAGGCACGCACCACCATGCCTGGCTAATTTTTGTATTTTTAGTAGAGATGAGATTTTGCCACTGTTGGCAAGGCTGGTCTCGAACTCCTGACCTCAGGTGATCCGCCGCCTCAGCCTCCCAAAGTGTTGGGATTACAGGCGTGAGCCACCGTTCCTGGCCACATGGTATTCTTTGAAGTCCCTCTAGCTTGAAACTCTAAGTCTCTAGTCTAATGTATCGTGCTCACCCTTCTGCTAGACACACGGCTGTAGCCATGGATATGGGTACCTTTTTCCTGATGGGGGATAAGAGGGTGGGACTGGGCTGATGGGCATAGTCCATAGTCAATCCCAACTGGATGTCTGGGTGAGGTTGTTTTTCCCCCAGTCTCTCTGAAGCATGGAAAGAAGTGGGGAGTCATCATTGTTCCAGTTCCTTCTGGACAGTTCCTTACTTTCCATTTTTCTATCCCTTGTACACCCTGTACCCCCCAACCCAGAGAGCTATAAACAGGACATTGGGGGTTAAATATGAATGAATCTTTGAGAAAGTGGGTGAGCTGTAAAGGGCGTGCAGGTTAAATATTTTGCTTGAAGTTGAAAAAGCAAGGCTGTGACCAGACTGGCCTGCTTGCTGTTCCTGAGCCAGGCTCTGCCCTGGGCTCATGATACTAAGGGGTGCCCCGGAGGAGACCACCTGAACACATGGACACTGTTCTTGTTTTAGGAGCCCTCCAACCCCAAAACCTCCAAGTACTTTCTCTAGAAGCAGTTTTTGTGTGTGACACTGTCTTTTTGCAAGTGGGTCACTGAGTATAGCATCAGGAAATGAGGCTGATTGAAGGCCAAAATAGAACGAAGTCAGTGCGGGGGAGTAAGAGATGGGGGTGTAAGGTGGACAGTGGGGTGGAGGTAGAGTTGGTAGAATTGCCCAGTGAACTGCAGTTACTCAACAAAAGCATTCTGAGAATGAGGCTCTTACACTGAGACTGTGAAATGCCTTCCTTGGGACCCACACTAGCTTCTACTTCCTACTGAGGTTCCCTCTTTCTGGTGGTTCTGCCCAATCTTCCTGCTCTTCCTTCTGCCTCTTGGGAGGCACTGAGCTAAGGGACCTTCCCAGATCTCTGACTTCAGGTGGGATCAAAGAGTATATACTCCTTTCAAGCACTATGCTCTTCTGATTTTCTTCCCAAAGAGTCAGACTTTAACAGGGTGCTTTTCTCCTACAGTCACTTTATCCTCCAAGCCACAAGCACTGGCCACACCAAGCAAGGAGGAGCACGGGAAAAGAAAGAAGAAAGGCAAGGGACTGGGGAAGAAGAGGGACCCATGTCTTCGGAAATACAAGGACTTCTGCATCCACGGAGAATGCAAATATGTGAAGGAGCTCCGGGCTCCCTCCTGCATGTAAGTGCCCCTTCCCCAGGGCTGAATCTCATCAGCATACTTTGTCAGCCACGTGGCTGTTCCTCGTTGTCACTGTTCCTTGAATTCATAATTTCACCCAGTGTCTTCTCAACCTCTGGGAGGAAGTTGGGAGGAGAGGAAATATATTTTTAGTCAGCGGAAGCCCCCTCCCCCCTATAGGATGCAATTTCCTGTGGTATGGTTTTGTGACGTGCTTTAATCCTTAGGGACATTTCCTGCTTGCCCAGAAATGAGCATGTGGCTAGGACAGCTGGCACCTGAAGGCAGGCCCTTCATTCTTGCCTGATGCCGTACTCTGGGAGGGAGAAGCCAGTAGGAAACATGGCAGAGTGGGCTTCGTGGGCAGAGTAGAGCTCCTGAGGGAAGGTAGGAGGTGCATTTGGATGCATGTTGTATAGGTATGTGTGTATTTGGGTTTATGTGCGTGTGAGTGTGCAAATGTGGGTTGATTGTAAGGCATGGCAGGACTGTACAGAGAGGGATCATCATGGTGGCAGGTTGAGGCCTCTCTTTCTTCTTCCTTACCCCAGCAAGGGCCAGGAGGTGGGGGACATGGAGAGTACTGGCCTTTGGCCATGGTGTGGGAGAACAATTCCTTTGTGCAGGGTTCACAGGAAATGGAACCTGACCCAGCAGGCATCAGCCCCCGGTCAGGCAACATCACCCCTTCCCTGGGTAGGTGTGTGGGCGGAGGGGCTGTGGGTTCCTTAGCCTCTCTCCTAAGCCAAACCCAGCAAACGGCTGCCTTGGCAACCCCTCAGGGATGACAGCACTGCCATGCTCTCTGGCAGGCATAATGTTGCCACTGTGCCTGAGGCCAATACCCCACGTCAGGCTGCAAACATCCGTTCCCTTCCCTGTGGGGAGGCAGGCTCTGGGGGCCTTAGGGGGAGACTCTGGACAGAGCCAAGAGACTATTGTGTGTACACTGCCTCCAGCCTGTCAAGAAGGCGGGGTGCCTGCAATCCCTTCTACTGGTGATTGGTGCAGATCCCTTGGCTTTTTAAAGCTTCCTTGTTTTGTCTGATCACACATAGCAGAGCTGCCCTGTATTTAGCAGCTGGCAGACAGACCCATCACTCCCCACCATGTCCACAGTCACTTGTGCATCCTTTCCTGTAACATCCTTGTCAGGAGCTTGGTATTAGAAGGCATTCTTTAAGAGTGGCATAGAAAGCCCCCATATATCCTTCCCAAGGTCTTGGGACAGGGCAGGAAATGTTCGTCTTAAATTTGCAAAATGGCATCGTTAGTACAGGGTGAGGAAGGTGACTCAAGTAGTCAAGGTGGATTGAGGCCAGGAATCTATCTATACCAGATTGGTCCTGGGCATTTTGGTGGATGGATGTGGGGCCTGCACTGTGTGGTTGAGAGGCTATATAAGGCTGCCTTCCTGGAGAGCTGGACTCAGCTGACCACCTAAACCCAAAGAACCTGATATGGGTGCCCGGCCACCTTCCCAGTGGTCCCTAGGGATAGTGATAACTATAATGATGTCATCTCTCCTTTGTCCCAGAGTTTCAGTGTTTATATATAATATGAGTTGAGCCCAGGTATGTTAAGCTCCTATTTAGTGGCAGACACTACTTTAGGAGCTGGAGAGATATAGTTTCCTGGGATTTTTCAAAAGCCCTCTGCTGCGTAGGCAGGACTTGGTACCTCTGCTTGAAAGATGATGAAACTGGAGCCAGAAAATAGGAAGTAATTTGCCTGAGGTCAATAGCTAAATAAGTAGTTGGAAACAAGACAGTGTCTCAGGTACCTGACTCCTAGTCCAGCATGCTTTTCATGCCCTCAGGCTGCACTGGGTGTTGGCTTTCATCTTTCTTTCCTGTATCTGTCCTTATCGAATTGGAGCAGCATTTTATAAAGGGCAGAGGGCAGCTGTTGTCCTAGAGATCTCTTATTCTTTGACTAGCCTAAGAGCACAGCAATATGATTTGAAAACTTTACATTAGCTTCCTGGGCAGAATTTTCTTTTTCTTTTTTCTTTTCCTTTTTTTTTTTGAGACAGAGTCTCACTCTGTCTCCCATGCTGGGTGGGGTGCAGTGGTGCGATCTCGGCTCACTGCAACCTCTGCCTCCTGGGTTCAAGCAATTCTCCTGCTTCAGCCTCCTAAGTGACTGGGACTACAGGCACCTGTCACCATGCCCAATTAATAATTTTTATATTTTTAGTAGAGACGTGATTTTGCCATGTTGGCCAGGCTGGTCTTGAACTCCTGACCTCAGGCGATCCACCTGCCTCAACCTCCCAAAGTGTGGGATTATAGGCATGAGCCACCATACCTGGCCCTTTTTTTTTTGAGATGAAGTCTCACTCTGTCACCCAGGCTGGAGTGCAGTGGCGTAATCTCGGCTCACTGCAACCTCCGCCTCCCAGATTAAAGTGATTCTCCTGCCTCAGCCTCCTGAGCAGCTGGTGTTACAGGCACACGCCCCCACATCTGGCTAATTTTTAAATTTGTGTGGAGGTGGGGTTTCACCATGTTGGCCAGGCTGGTCTTGAACTCCTGGCCTCAAGTAATCCACCTGCCTTGGCCTCCCAAAGTTCTGGGATTACAGGTGTGAGCCACCACTTCCTAGGCAGATTTTCAGGGGGTTGATTGCATGTCTGGGAGGGTCCCCTACTGTCTCCTGCCCTTGCTACTCAGGGCAGAAAGCAGCAAGAAGACAGAAATCCTGGTTTGGGGGAATGTGACATCTGCGGACCTTCATCTGGGGATTTTTGTGGCTCTTCTTTGACTCCAGACCCAGGAACCACTAGCCCAGGTGTGTCCAGGCTACTGTGGTGAGACTGAGGCTACCCGGCTTCCTAAACTAGCCCTCTGCAGCTGCCATGAACAGGAAAACCCTTTTTGTGTCACCAGCCAAAAGTTGCCCTCAAAGAGTAGTTTCTCCTGGGCATGGTGGCTCACACCTATAATCCCAGCACTTTGGGAGGCCAAGGCAGGTGAATCACCTGAGGTCAGGAGTTCGAGACCAGCCTGGCCAACATAGCGAAACCCCGTCTCTGCTAAAAATACAAAAATTAGCTGGGCATGGTGGCGGGTGCCTGTAATCTCAGCTACTAGGGAGGCTGAGGCACGAGACTCTCTCGAACCCAGGAGGCGGAGGTTGCAGTGAGCCGAGATCGCACCATTGCACTCCAGCCTGGGCAACAAGAGCAAAACTCCATCTCAAAAAAAAAAGAGTAGTTTCCTGGGATTCCTGACTGGTTGCTGACCCAGAAATTGGCTGCAGAGTTTCCTGTGGCTGGAGGAATCCTGGGGACACTTGGGCTGAGGAGGACTCAGAGCTGGAGGAGAGACAGGCTATGGGGCTCTGCTTGGCCTCACTGCCCAGGTGCTAAGAAGGAATGGCGATCCCGCTTCTCTTGGCTCCATCTGACTTGGGTACCCCATTTCTCAGGCCATGGGCAGTAACCTCTGGAGTCTGATTGTATAAAAACTCACACAATGTGGGACTTGGCCTTTATTAAACCCTTTCATTTGTATTACCTCATTTTATGTTTTCACAATACTCTAGTGAAGTAGGCATTTCTTATCTCTGTATTTTACATGAGGAAACCAATGTTTAGAAAGGTAACGTGACTTGCCCAAAATTACCTGGCTAGAAATAGCAGCAGAACCAGTCTGGAACTCATGTACTCTGAGTCTCCTCCATCCAGACGTGTCCCCTCCACCTTCTGGGGTAAAGGTGGAGAAATCCAGATTGGAAGATGTCTCTAGACCCTAGAGGGTTCTTGCATCTGTTGTAATACAAGTTCTGGAATGGGTCACAGACATGGGTGGGAAGAATGTGTCCTAGTTTGATGGTGGCTGGCTCTGGACAAGACACAAAATTTTGCCCCTACCCTGGGATGCTTGGAATGTACTCATTCCCCCTCCCTCTCTGGGGAAGCCAGGAGTTGTCTGCAAAGGGAGGGGGAGGTAGGTAATATTAGGATGTTTGCATTATTATCCTTTTGACTCAGGGTAGGGGTGGAGGGATTATGTAACTGAATTGCGGGACTCTGAGGCCAAACTTTATTTCTATCTTCTGAGTAACTACCTGTGGAGTTTGAATGATGGACTGGAAGTGAAAAACAGATTCAACTTCAGCTTCCCTCCTCCCGGGAAAGCAAAGTCTCTGAAGTCATCCAAACTGCTGGGTTGAATCCTGGCTCTACCACTCACCAGCTTTGTAACCCTGGGCAAGGTATTTAACAAAGGCTAAGCCTCAGTCCGTCTTTAAAATGGGGCTAGTAACTTCTCCTTCACAGAGATGGCTTTAAATGAAATAATCCTTGTAAAGCAGTTAGCACAAAGTACTTGGCTCATGGTAAGCCTTCAATGATTGCTAGTTATTATTCTTTATTATTCAAGTTATGAGTAATAAATAATAATAACATAGTCAGAGAGAAGGGTCAGACTGCCCCCCAGGAGCCTATCAGATACGCTTTCTTGGAGTTACCTGCACTGTTCTGCATTGGTCAGAGTGGAAGGAATGATGAATTTGGAATCTGCCAAGACTTGTTCCTAGTCTTAGCCCTGCTGCTTCCTAGTTGTGCAACTTTTGGTGAATCACTTAATTTCTCTGACCCTCAATCTTAGCTTTTCCATCTGTAAGATGGGGTTGTACCTGCATACCAGAATGTTAGGAGGCTCAGTTGAGCTGGTAGATAAGGCTAGTGGCTTGTGAATGATAAACTGCTGTGCACAAGTGATTTTCCAGGGGTGCTTCTGCAAGTGTCCTCCATGCCCTGGCAGGATAGGGGTTGCTTTTATGCCTACATGGGCTGATGGGACAGATACATGGAGAGGCGGGGCAAGGAACTGTGGACTGTGCTGTGTGTATAGTGGGCCTGATTTACATTAATCCTGCAATGAGGTGGTTTCTCAAAGTACCCAGGAGGAACTAGGGCAGGGAGAGGCACAGGACAGGAAGGCAAGTATGCGGTGCCACCCAGCCTGGCCCCTCTGCCACTGCCGGTTGTGGACAAGTCTGTCTCTTGGAGCTTCCCTGGTGCTCTGTCCGCAGGAAGAAGGGATTCCTTGTTCTGAGGCACCAGAGAAAACACTTCCTTCCCAGAGAAAGCACAGCTCAGAAAAGAGGGCCACCAGATTCTTGGTGCTTCCTTCAGCAGCTGGTGGTCCAGAGTCCCCAGACAGTGCCACTGTGCCCCCTGCCTGGAGGGTAGGCAGTTGTCAGGTGTGAGTGGGCAGCACACTGAGCTCAGAGTCAGTCTACAGCTACATCTTAGTTTCTGCCTTGCTGTGTGACCTTGGGAAAACTACTCCACCCTTCTGTAAAATGGGGCTCCTACCTACATCAAAGGATCTCTGGGATGCTCAGATAAAGGAAAGGATGTGAATGTTCTTCTTCAACTGTAAGCATGTCTGAGTCTTTCTAAGAGCTTCAAGGAAATGCTTTGTGTTAGAAAAGGCAGTTGCCAGCCAAGTACGGTAGCTCACGCCTGTAATCCCTGCACATTGGGAGGCCGAGGCGGGTGGATCACCTGAGGTCAGAAATTAGAGACCAGCCTAGCTAACATGGTGAAACTCCATCTCTACTAAAAAATTACAAAAATTAGCTGGGTGTAGTAGTGGGCACCTGTTATCCCAGCTACTCGGGAGGCTGAGTCAGGAGAATCACTTGAATCCAGGAGGTGGAGGTTGCAGTGAGCCAAGATTGCACCATTGCCCTCCAGCCTGGGCGACAGAGCAAGGCTCTGTCTTAAAAAAAGAAAAAGAAAAAGAAAAAGAAAAGGCAGTTGCCATGTGATTTATTTCTTGAGTGAGGAGAGCCAAGGGATTGTTTCTGACATTCTTCCATGCTCTGGCAGGGCAGCTGGGCAGAAAGATGTTACTTAATTTGTTTGGTTTGTCCTGTGATGAAAGAGGCCTGGTAGCTCAGCATTCAGAGGCCAAAGGCCAGAGTTGAGCTCCCAAGTTGGGCCCTGCACCAAGGGGGAGCTGGAGTTAAATGAAGGAAACTTGAGAAAAACGACTCCTGGCAGAGGCACAGGGCCTATTAATAGGCTGGGCAGCGGTGGAGAGGGACTGGATGCTGGAAGCACAATGGGCAAGGCTGGGTTTATTTCTGGGTCAGAATGTTGAGGGGCCTCACTGGAGGGAGTGATACAAATCCCTGAATTCAGCCTACCAGCTCTTGTGCCCAAGCCCTCATAAGTGGTTTAACGCCTGAACACACATGTCATAAATCAGCCACACGTGGAACATATCTAACTGAGGCCTTCAAGTCCTCCCTTGCTTTTTCCGTGCCTGGAACAGGATTCTCAGCCCAGAGAACCAGAGGAAATGGAAAAGGGGAGGGTGTCAAGTGAGGGAGGAATGCTATAGAGCCTTCAGAGGCACTTTAAAGGGTTTTATACTAGAGGAGAAGGATGGAGGATGGGCAGGGATCATGGTCAGGGATTGACAGGCTGAGGGTATGAGGAATGGGGTTTGGCTTATGCAGGTGGGCCATTGCCAAGAGAGAGAGGCCAAAGCACTAACTCTATCTCCTTCTTGTTTTTTCTTGAACTAGCTGCCACCCGGGTTACCATGGAGAGAGGTGTCATGGGTTGAGCCTCCCAGTAGAAAATCGCTTATATACCTATGACCATACAACTATCCTGGCCGTGGTGGCCGTGGTGCTGTCATCTGTCTGTCTGCTGGTCATCGTGGGGCTTCTCATGTTTAGGTGAGTGTTGGAGTCCCCTGCAGACTGCTTCTGCAAATCACTCCCATTCTTCCTCCTCCTGGGCCCTCTCCTTCATGATCACATGTACTTCCCTCAATCTCTCCAAATCGTGGGCTAGCTCCGGGGTGTAGACTCTCCAAAACCCTGGTATTTCTGGCATGACATAAGTCCCATGTCTAGAGCCCAGGGTCAAATTTGCGAGGCCATAGCAGGTTCTGCTCCTTACAGGAGTTCTTTTCCTGCCTCTGCGACCCAACTACCCACTCATGGAATCACTTTGTCACACATTTCTTTCTCCTAGCTGTTCTTTGATGGCATTAGTATGTGGTTTGGTAGTCAAGGTGTGGGTGGTGCTAGTGGTATATCCTTCCACTCCCGAGGCATCTGCACTTCAGGCCCTGCTTCTAATCCAGGTATGCTCTAGCTCGGGGGAGACCCACCAAGCACTCTATGCCTGTTTTCAAGCAGTGTAACTCATCTGTCTGAGGATTGTAACCTTATAGTGATCGTAATCTTTGTCCACCTACCTCATAACGATGTTGTGAGGATCACATAAATGAGGTGAAAGCTCTCTGTAAATTGCATCCTGCTGTTAGAGACAGGAGTTCCTCAGGGCAGTTGGGCCTTTGACCAGTGGTTGGGTTGCCTTACTGTGTCTGGGCTTTTCCAAGTAGTAGAGGAAACCACCATGGCAGAGTTCTTTGGAAGGACCTGCTCTGGACCTGTACTTTGTCATAGCAGGCAGAGATTATTCACAAAACTTATCTTCCTCAGGTACCATAGGAGAGGTGGTTATGATGTGGAAAATGAAGAGAAAGTGAAGTTGGGCTTGACTAATTCCCACTGAGAGAGACTTGTGCTCAAGGTAATGCTCCATCCTTTGCCCCATGACATGATTATCCTTTGTCCCCTTTCCTGGCTCTGCTTCAGTGGGCGCTGAATTTTTCATTGAGGGGTTGGGGGCCAGGCCACTGTGACATTAATATCCCATTGCAGAACTATTTTCAAAAAGACTCAGTGCTTCATTTAAGGTAAAAGTTGCTAGAGAGACACCTAAGAGAGATGCCTGAGAAGACAGCTTCTCCCACCCTCATCCCCTCCCTTCCCCTCTCCTCCCCTCCCCTGGGAGACAGAGTGAAACCCCGTCTCAAAAAGTTTAAAAATAAAAAAGACTGGACCAGGAAAATCTTAAGACCTCTTTAGACTAGACCTGGCTTTAAATGCCTTCCTTTTGTGCTTTAGGAATCGGCTGGGGACTGCTACCTCTGAGAAGACACAAGGTGATTTCAGACTGCAGAGGGGAAAGACTTCACATCTAGCCACAAAGACTCCTTCGTCCCCAGTCGCCATCTAGATTGGGCCTCCCATAATTGCTTTGCCAAAATACCAGAGCCTTCAAGTGCCAAACAGAGTATGTCTGATGGTATCTGGGTAAGAAGAAAGCAAAAGCAAGGGACCTTCATGCCCTTCTGATTCCCCTCCACCAAGCCCCACTTCCCCTTATAAGTTTGTTTAAGCACTTACTTCTGGATTAGAATGCCGGTTAAATTCCATATGCTCCAGGATCTTTGACTGAAAAAAAAAAAAAAAAGAAGAAGAAGAAGGAGAGCAAGAAGGAAAGATTTGTGAACTGGAAGAAAGCAACAAAGATTGAGAAGCCATGTACTCAAGTACCACCAAGGGATCTGCCATTGGGAGCCTCCAGCGCTGGATTTGATGAGTTAACTGTGAAATACCACAAGCCTGAGAACTGAATTTTGGGACTTCTTCCCAGATGGAAAAATAACAACTATTTTTGTTGTTGTTTGTAAATGCCTCTTAAATTATATATTTATTTTATTCTATGTATGTTAATTTATTTAGTTTTTAACAATCTAACAATAATATTTCAAGTGCCTAGACTGTTACTTTGGCAATTTCCTGGCCCTCCACTCCTCATCCCCACAATCTGGCTCAGTGCCACCCACCCTTGCCACAAAGCTGGGATGGTTCTGTGACTCATCTGTAGTAATTTATTGTCTGTCTACATCTCTGCAGATCTTCCGTGGTCAGAGTGCCACCTGGGGAGTTCTGTATGGTCAGGATGTAGGGGTTAACTTGGTCAGAGCCACTCTATGAGTTGGACTGCAGTCTTGCCTAGGCGATTTTGTCTACCGTTTGTGTTTTGAAAGCCCAAGGTGCTGATATCAAAATGTAACAGATATCAGTGTCTCCCCGTGACCTCTCCCTGTCAAGTCTCAGAAGAGGTTGGGCTTCCATGCCTGTAGCTTTCCTGGTTCGTCACCCCCACGGCCCCAGGCCCACAGCGTGGGAACTCACTTTCCCTTGTGTCAAGACATTTCTCTAACTCCTGCCATTCTTCTGGTGCTACTCCATGCAGGGGTCAGTGCAGCAGAGGACAGTCTGGAGAAGGTATTAGCAAAGCAAAAGGCTGAGAAGGAACAGGGAACATTGGAGCTCACTGTTCTTGGTAACTGATTACCTGCCAGTTGCTACCGAGAAGGTTGGAGGTGGGGAAGGCTTTGTATAATCCCACCCACCTCACCAAAACGACAAAGGTATGCTGTCATGGTCCTTTCTGGAAGTTTCTGGTGCCATTTCTGACTGTTACAACTTGTATTTCCAAACCTGGTTCACATTTATACTTTGCAATCCAAATAAAGATAACCCTTGTTCCATATCCTTTTGTCTGTTTGCTTTAACTGGGAACTGGTTTAACTTAGTTATTTCCTAAGCCCTGACTTGGTGGTAGGCTCTATACCAGGCCTATTTATGTATACTACTACAACAATTCTGTAATGCAGGTACTATTACTGTCCCATTTTTCCAGAAGGGGAAACTGAGGCTCAAAGTGATTGTGTAACTTGCCTGAGGATACACAGCTAGTAAATGACAGAGCTGGGACTAGTAGTCTGGCTCCAGTTATTTTGTCTTGGTACTTATACCATGCTATCTCTGAGATAAGAAAGAACAGATCTTTCACACATTTAGCTGGCTGTAATCAGCGAAGACATCCACCCATTCAATCAACAGGTCCTGGACTCAGGACCTACTCCTATGCTGTACATGTGGTACATATGCTGTACATACTTATGTGTATATGAGCAGGCATTGCTTCTGGCAAGAACAAGATGTCTTTGACTCCCCTCTCTTGCTCTACAGCCAATCCATCAGCAAATCTTGTCAGCCCTACCTTTAGAATATATGCTGTATGCAACCACTTCTCATCACTGCCACTACCATCACCCAGTCCAATTTAGCATCATCTCATGCCTGCGCTTTTGTGATGGCCTCTGCCTTTCTAGTTCCATCTCGCTTCCACATAACATATTTCCAGTGTAATAGCCAGAGTGATCATGTCTTTCAGATCTTATCTGCTCTGCAGGCCTTCCCTGACCACCCTATTAAACAATAGCACATTCCTTCCCCCATCCTCCTCTTACTCTTCTTACATTGCTTTATATTTCTCCATAGCCCTTATCACCACTAACATATTCCTGTTTGTTTATAGTCCATCTCCTATGAAAATGTTGGCTCCACGAGGGTAGGGGTGTGTATATTGCTCCTCTCCTAGATTCTAAAACAATGCAATTGAGTGGTAGGCACTCAATATTTGTTACCTGGATGAATGAATGTAGGAAATACAATTCAGTCCAAGGCCAGCAAGTGGACAGACATGCAATCCAATGCTGCCCTGAAAGTGTGATTGGATTTAGAGAGGGGTCTCTGTTGGGGAATGTGGATGGTGGTGACAAGATGAAAGTGGAATTTGGGGCATGTCATGTGTCCTGGTGGATTGGACAGTCCACAAGGTGGATTGGGGCAGTGCAGTGGCATTGGACAAGTGCCACTGGGCTGCCCCTTCCTCATCCTCTTCCCTTGCAGAGTTATGACATTCCGAAGTTTCTCCAGGAGCCTGCACAGAGATCTTGTATATACTTGGAACATCCTTTTAAGACTTTAGGCACTAGTAACTATTGAAGCTGAACATATGCATACGCCAGGAGTAATTCCACTCCTGGAGATTCAAGAGAAATAAGTACATGGTTCACCAGAAGAGATCCACCAGAGGCTGGGGGCGGTGGCTCATGCCTGTAATCCCAGCACTTTCTGTGGCTGAGGCAGGTGGATCATGAGGTCAGGAGTTCGAGACCAACCTGGCCAACATGGTGAAACCCCATCTCTATTAAAAATACAAAAAACTGGCCGGGCGCGGTGGCTCAAGCCTGTAATCCCAGCACTTTGGGAGGCCGAGACGGGCAGATCACGAAGTCAGGAGATCGAGACCATCCTGGCTAATGCAGTGATACCCCATCTCTACTAAAAAAATACAAAAAAACTAGCTGGGCGAGGTGGCGGGCGCCTGTAGTCCCAGCTGTTCGGGAGACTGAGGCAGGAGAATGGTGCAAACCCGGGAGGGGGAGCTTGTAGTGAGCTGAGATCCGGCCACTGCACTCCAGCCTGGGCGACAGAGAGAGACTCCATCTCAAAAACAACAACAACAAGAACAACAACAACAAAATACAAAAAACTAGCCGGGCATGGTGGCATGCACCTGTAGTCCTAGCTACTTGGGAGGCTGAGGCAGGTGAATTGCTTGAACCTGGCAGGCGGAGGTTGCAGTGAGCAGAGATTGCGCCATTGCACTCCAGCCCGGGCCACAGAGTGGGACTCTTGTCTCAAAAAAAAAAAAAAGAGGCCGGGCGCGGTGGCTCAAGCCTGTAATCCCAGCACTTTGAGAGGCCGAGACAGGCGGATCACGAGGTCAGGAGATCGAGACCATCCTGGCTAACACGGTGAAACCCCGTCTCTACTAAAAAAAAATACAAAAATCTAGCCGGGCGAGGTGGCGGCGCCTGTAGTCCCAGCTACTCAGGAGGCTGAGGCAGGAGAATGGCGGGAACCCGGGAGGCGGAGCTTGCAGTGAGCTGAGATCCGGCCACTGCACTCCAGCTTGGGTGATACAGCGAGACTCCGTCTCAACAAACAAACAAACAAACAAACAAACAAAAAAAGATACGCACAAGAGTAATCTAAGCATTACTTGCAATAACTAAAAACTGGAAACCATCCAAATACCCATCAGTATCTGATGATAAAAATGAGTAAATCAATGGCCGGCGCGGTGGCTCAAGCCTGTAATCCCAGCACTTTGGGAGGCCGAGACGGGCGGATCACAAGGTCAGGAGTTCGAGACCATCCCAGCTAACACGGTGAAACCCCGTCTATACTAAAAATACAAAAAACTAGCCGGGCGAGGTGGCGGGCGCCTGTAGTCCCAGCAACTCGGGAGGCTGAGGCAGGAGAATGGCGTAAACCCGGGAGGCGGAGCTTGCAGTGAGCTGAGATCCGGCCACTGCACTCCAGCCTGGGCGACAGAGCAAGACTCCGTCTCAAAAAAAAAAAAAAAAATGAATAAATCGGGGATATATCTATACGGTGAAGTACTAAATAGCAATAGGAATGAGTTGCAAAACATATGGCTCAGTGAAAGAAGGCAGACTCACAAAAAAGTATATACTGTGTGATTCCATTTACTTAAAACTTAAAAACAGGCAAAACTATGGTGAGAAAAATCAGGAAAAAGACTCCCATTGTGATCAGTAATGACTGGAAGAGAGGGACTTCTGGTATTCTGATAAGTTGTGCCATGGTTGGGATGTGGGCTACGTGAGCGTATTCACTTTGAGAAATTCACCGAATACGAATTTTTAGGGCCAGGTGTGGTGGGTCACATCTGTAATCTCAGCTCTTTGGAAGGCAGAGGCAGTGGGATCGCTTGAGCCCAGGAGTTCAAGGCCAGCCTGGGCAACATGGTGAAACCCTGTCTCTACAAAAAATAAAAAAATTAGCCTGGTCGGGAGCGGTGGCCCACGCCTGTAATCCCAGCACTTTGGCAGGCCCAGGGAGGCTAAGGCAGGAGAATCACTTGAACCTGGGAGACAGAAGTTTGTAGTGATCCGAGATTGCACCATTGCATGCCAGCCTAGGCAACAGAGTAAGATTCCATCTCAAAAAAAAAAAAAAAAAAAAAAATTAGCCAGGCATGATGGTGTGTGCTTGTAATCCCAGCTACTTGGGAGGCTGAGGCACGAAGATCACTTGAGCTTAGGAGATTGAGGCTGCAGTGAGCTGTGATTGTACTACTGCACTCCAGCCTGGGTGACAGAGTGAGGCCCTGTCTCAAAAAAAAAGAAGAAAAAAAGATTTTAAAAACTTGAATAATAGGAACTCTTTTTTTTTTTTTTTTTTTTTTTTTGAGACGGAGTTTCGCTCTGTCGCCCAGGCTGGAGTGCAGTGGCCGGATCTCTGCTCACTGCAAGCTCCGCCTCCCGGGTTTACGCCATTCTCCCGCCTCAGCCTCCCGAGTAGCTGGGACTACAGACGCCCGCCACCTCGCCCGGCTAGATTTTCTGTATTTTTTAGTAGAGACGGGTTTCACCGTGTTAGCCAGGATGGTCTCCATCTCCTGACCTCGTGATCCGCCCGTCTCGGCTCCCCAAAGTGCTGAGATTACAGGCTTGAGTCACCGCGCCCGGCCGGAACTCTTTTGCTATTTGCATTGCATAAAGTTCTGTGAAGTACCAATGTATTTTCTGTGGTAATCAGAGAGAATAATAAAGATATCAGAAATAACTGGAGTAGTGAGTTACTTTGAACTCTCCTGAGGCTCCCTTTCCTGCTTCCAAGCTTTCAGTATCAAGCTCTTGTCCTGCGCTGGGCTTTTCCAAGCACACTTTGTTTCTCCAGCTAATGTTTCCTGCAGGCTCAGGGCTTCCTGCCTTTCAACTGCTCTCTCCTCTGCCCCTGTTTCTCATGGGAGTTCCCCTCAGCAGAGGTCCTCTGGAGCTCCTCTGGGCATCTTCTTGGTTGATACAGTGGCCCTAGGAGCCTCTGAACCTGCAGCCATTTCTCAAGACGGGCTGTCATTAGAAATCTGGCCCTCCCTGAGCACTAAAAAGCATCTATCTCTTCTCTCTGGGCTCCGCTTTCAGCCTCCTTTGAGAAACTTTCTTTTATAGTGTTCATAATAATCACTATTAGCTTACTAAACATTTAACATTTCATGGGATGCTCACTATGTATGGGACACTGGGCTGCACACTTTACAGGCACTACCTTATTTGCATCTCAACACAACTTACTGTACCCAAGTTATAGATGAGGAAAATTGAGAAGCAATTGAGAGATGTTAAATGCATGCCTAAGGAAAGTGGTAAAAGTAGGATGTAAACTTGAGAAGCCTAATTCCCAAGCCTGCACTGTAACCACTAAGCTACACTCCTAAATGAGTTCTCTGTGCCAGAGTTGTTTTCTCTTTTCCCATATCCAGAAATAGTATGGGGGAGAAATAATATTAACAGGAACTTACTGGCTGGACACAGTGGCTCACACCTGGATTCCTAGCACTTTGGGAGGCTGAGGCAGAATAATCACTTAAGGCCAGAAGTTTGAGGCTAACCTGGGCAACAGAGTGAGACTCTCATCTCTACCAAAAAAATGTATACATTAGCCTGATATGGTGGCATATACCCACAATCCTAGCTACTTGGGAGGCTGAGGCGGGAGGATCCTTTGAGTGCAGGAGTTTGAGGTTGCAGTGAGCTATAATCATACCACTGCACTCCAGCCTAGGCAACAAAGCAAGACCCTATCTCTTAAAAAAAAAAAAAAAAA
>NC_045437.1:178259207-178279923 GCF_002776525.5 Piliocolobus tephrosceles
CTTAGAGAGCAAGTCCTTAGAGCCCAAGGGTTTCTGGGGCCAGACACAGTGGGTCATGCCTATAATCCCAGCATTTTGGGAGGCTGAGGTGGGCAGATCATTTGAGGTCAGGAGTTTGAGACCAGGTTGCCCAACATGGTAAAACCCCAACTCTACTAAAAGTACAAAAATTAGGCGTGTGTGGTGCTGCACTCCTGTAATCCCAGGTACCAGAGAGGCTGAGGTAGGAGAATCACTTGAATTCGGGAGGCAGAGATTGCAGAGAGCCCAGATTGCACCACTGCAATCCAGCCTGGGTGACACAGCGAGACTCCATCTCAAAAAAAAAAAAAAAAAGTGTCTTCTGTTGCCCCCAATTAACAGATTCCTGAAAGGTGACCCAAGAGGCCTTGTCACGGGGAAGTGGAAGAAAACAGGAATGCAGGCTGACCTAAACGTGTGGCTGAATCCAGTTCCCACTGTTATTAGGGAAGTGCCCTCACACATGACACCTAACCTCTCTGAACCTGTCTCCCTGTCTATAAAATCGAGACACTAAAATTATTTACGTTAAAGAGTTGCAAAAATTATATGTCCGTCTGGGCACAGTAGCTCATGCCTGTAATCCCAGCACTCTGGAAGGCCAAGGCAGGTGGATGGCTTGAGGTCAGGAGTTTGAGACCAGCTTGGGCAATATGGAGAAACTCTGTCTCTACAAAAAACACAAAAGCTAGACAGGGTTGGTGGCAAGCACTTGTAAGTCCCAGCTACTTGGGAGGCTGAGGTGGAAGGATAGCTTGTGATTGTGACTCTGCACTCCAGCCTGGACAAGGGAGTGAAATCCTGTCTCAGACAAATAAAAATTATATGTATGAGTAAAGTGCCTAGCTCAGGGCCAGGCATGAGCTAGATACTCAGTTAATGTTGGCTATCTTAAGCGACCTGTCCAAGGAGCTAATTACTTACTGTAGTCTCACATCTAGGATTGAAACCCAGGCTTCTGATTCCCAGTCCACAATTCTTTCCTTAGAAGCAAACAATCCTTTTCAATCACTGTTTCATATTTTAATGTCAACTTCATTTCAAAGAAGCCCTAAAGGGTCTTAATAAGTATCTGTGGATTTGAGAAGCCATGGAACAGCAACTCTGTCCAAAAATATCACTTCAACTCGGCTGCCCTGAAATTCTTCCCTTTGTCAACAGTGCCTGAAATTCAAGCTTCCTGTTTGAGAATGCTAATCCTCCTGGGAATAGCTATGCATTAAGAGGCTGGCATTCTTTGATGGTGTAATTCATTTCAGTTTCATTCATTCAGCAAATGTTTTGGAGGTCTCCCTATCACCTTCCAAATGGGATCCATGCTTTGAAGGAGAGGGCATTTTGGCAGAGAAAAGAAAGAGAAGTGATTTGGGAGCAGGGACATTAATTTATTCACCCAAAAAATTCACTGGGTACTTATAATGTGCCAAGAACTATTCTTGTTTTGTTTTGTTTTTCTGAGACAGAATCTCACTCTGTCACCCTGGCTGCAGTGCAGTGCAGTGGTGTGATCACAGCTTATTGTAGCCTCGACCTCCTAGACTCAAGCAATCCTCCTGAATAGCTGGGACTACAGGCACACACCATTACACCTGACTAATTTTTGTATTTTTTTGTAGAGACAGGGTCTCACTATGTTGCCCAGACTGGTCCCGAACTCCTGGGCTCAAGCAATCTTCCCACCTCAGCATCTCAAAGCGCTGGGATTATAGGCATGAGCCACTGTGCCTGGTCCCAAGTACTATTCTTGTCACTGGAGAAGAACCATGGACAACACTTGGCATGGACCAATAATACAAGCATAGATAAAGAAACAGGACAGTTTCATAAATAAGTAACATGCACATACACACACACCAGTGGTGTGTTCAAGAGTAGGTGGGAACAGAATTCATTTACGTAGGTGCCTCAAGGAAGCTTTCTCTGAGGAGGTACTATCTGAACTGAGACAGGAAGGGATCATGCAGGTGAAGGCCCTGAGACAAAAATAAGCAAAGCATGTGTGAGGGACAGAAGCCCCTGCAGCTACAGCACAGTCATCAGAGGTTGAAGATGCAAGGCAAGGACCACATGGGGCTTTGTAGGCCGTGACAAACAATTTGGAAGCCCATGCAGTGTTTTGAGTTGGAGAGTGATATAATTTAATTTGTGTTTCAGAAATATGACTCTTCTATGCAGAGAACAGGTTCTAAGGGGCAAAAGTAAAAGAAGCAAGACCAGCAGCTGGGCATGACAGCATGCCTGTAATCTCAGCAATTTGGGAGGCTGAGGCCAGAGGATTGCTTGAGTCCAGGAGTTTCAGACCAGCTTGGGCCACATAGCAAGACCTCATCTCTAAAAACTAAATAAATAGCAAGACCAGTTAGGAGAAATTCGTAGTCATCTAGGCAAGAGGTGATGGTGGCCAGAATTAGGGTGGTAGCAGAGGTTGGGAAATGGTCAGATTCAGCATATGTTTTGGAGGAGTCACCCGTAAGACAGGCTGATGGGTTAAATGTATGTGTTGTGGGGAAGAAGGTAATAAGGATGATTTCTTAGATTCTAGCCTGAGAAACTGGGTATACGATGGCGTTATTAAAATGGGAAGGAATGGGGGAAGAAGCAAGTTCACAGGGGCCATGAAAGTCAAGAATTATTTAAGTCCATATGGGGTGGAGGGGACTACTGAGAAGGCAGTGAGAGAAAGGGGGATAATAGAGGAGAAAAGAGAGGTAGAAGAGGTTGAGCACAGTGGCTCATGCCTGTAATCCCAGCACTTTGCACGGTCAAGGCGGGAGGAGAGACCTCATCTCCTCATCTCTACAAATAATTTTTAAAAAGAAAAAAATTTAGCCAGGTGTGGTGGCACATGCCTGTGGTCCCAGCTATGTGGGAGACTGAGGTGGGAAGATTGCTTGAGCTCAGGAGTTCAAGGCTGTAGTGAGCAGTGATTGTGCCATTGCATTCCAGCCTGGGTGACAGAGCAACACCCTGTTTCAGGAAAAAAAAAAAAAAAAAAAAAGGCAGAAGGGGTAAATAAAAAGAACCTGAAGACAGGAATAAATAAGGGCATCAGGAAGGTGGGTAGTATTATTTTCCCAGTTTAATGGACAAGGGCCCTGAGGCTCAAGGACATGAAGTAACTTGCACAAGGATACTATTCTATTAGCTACTGCAATTTTGTTTGATGCCAACCTTGTGCAGGAGGGCCCAGGCTTCTCATTGCCCATGAACTTCTATCCTGGCCACCATTATCCAGAGAGGAGAGAACAAAGTTCTGTGTTTTCCTCCTTGCTGTGGTGAGGAGCCCAGGCCAGACTGTTGCTTCATGGAGACTAACCCCAGAAAAAGTAAAAGGGCTAACGTCATCCAAGAGCAGGAGGAAGTGAGGGTTGCCCCTTCCCATGATTGGTTTCCAGAGTATCAGGCCATCACCAAATTAATATAATTTGGAAGTTGTTGTGGTTTGATTTTTCTTTTTGAACTTTTTAAACTGCACATTTTTTCTTGATTGCCCCCTTGATTGATGGAGAAGAGAACAGGGACCTCTTAGCTCACTGCCACCCACACAACTGTGAAAGAAGCCAGTTGCCCTCTTGCTCTTCAGAGAATATCCCTTCCTCCCTCCCTCTCTCTCTCCCTTCTTCCCACCCAGCATCTTGGCTATTACTAACCAACAGGGCATGTACGGAAAAGGGCTCCTTTCAGGGCTGGAGTGCTATAGTTGGTGGATCACAGCCTGTGTGGGAGGCTTCCCCAAAGACATATGATGTGGGTGTAGGAACCAGACAGACGGGAGGAATTAAGTCACCCTTTTCCCCAACTCTAATTTTCTTGCCCAACCTAGAAGTCACTGGGTTGGTTTCCTTATAATAAGGCAGTAGTTTTATTTCTACTGTCCCCTAGCTTTTGACAGTGGGCAGTCTTCAATGGGAGTGTGGAAGGAGGAAGAAGCTAGCTCGTTCTTTCTTCATGCCACTAGAGTCTAGGTTAAAGACAGCTGTGTAAACCATGTACTCACCCAGGGTTCTCTAGGAAAGCCTGACTTCTTTCTATTTTGTCGGTGGTACTTGGTCAGTTGGGCGTCCCTGGGAGGCACTGTGCTTGGTAAGGGGGGCCTGATCGGGTCCCTTTGAGAGTGAGTGTTCTCTCCTGCCCATGGATGTGAATCCAACCCCTGGAACTCCAGGCCTGAGAAGTGTGACCCAAGTTCAACCCCTTTTCCAGGTGTGTGTTTGGACACCTTCTGGAGAAAATCTGCTACCCACCCCAGTCTCAGCTGGGTTAGTCTCTCCTCCCCTGTGCTCTCACGCCTCTGATCCTTGGGCAATGCAAGGAAAATGAGTCCTCTTCCCACAGCAGCTTTGCTGCTCCTCTCCCATGGCTTTCATCACACCGTGTATTGTCATTGTTTACTCATATGTTTCTCCTACTGTGAACTCTTGGAGGTTGTGGAGTGTGTCCTTTTGCACACTGTATCCCTGCACCCAGTCCAGTCTGCAGCACACCAGAGGCTCTCCCTAATGTTTGATGCATGCATGGATGGATGGACAATTGAATAAATGAATGTGTGCATGAATAAATGGATGAGTGAAATCGAGTAGAGATGAAAGTTTCAGGCTCTAGATCAGACAAGTCTGGGTTTGAATCCTCGTCATGCCGTTTTCTGGTTATATAATAATCTCAGATAAGTTATTTAACCTCTCAAAGCCTCGATTTTTTTATTAGGGTTTTTTTTTGTGGAGATTACAGTGCATGTAAAGCATTTATCACAGTGCCTGGCAGCATGGAGTAAGTACTCAATACGTGAAAGCTTTTACTATTCTTAACAAGCTCTGCTAGTTTTTACCGTCATGGATCTTGTTTGCACCTCCTTTTCTAGATTTTTAGCACAGTGGGTCCTTGCCAGACTTAAGGGTTGGCCTGCAGGGCTGCCCAAGTGGGTACACGTTGGGGTCAGGCAATGTAAGTGGAAACAGCACTGGGTTTTGCTGAGAAGGGGAAACTGTGACAGGGGCCTGTCTAAAACCAGGCAAACAGGTCAACTGCCACCCCCATTGTCTCAGGCCTTCTCTGCTGGCAGTGTGCTCAAGAAAACAGGAACAGTGTGGCATTTAAGGTGCCCGGATGACAGCCACATCAAATATGTGACCTTTTCCTAGGAAGCCTGGTTTCCATGGTGAGCTCGTTCTCAAGCCATGCTCTGTGGCTCTCAGCCCCCTCTGGAATGTGACGGCAGTGGCCCCAGCAGCTGGGTGGGGACATCTGCCTAGAGGCTGTCCCCCCAACATCTCCAGGGTGGAGGAGGAGCTGAGATAGCCCCCTGGGCTGTCTGATGCCCACACCAGCCTCCCAACCTGGAAGGATTTGCACTAAGGCCCTGACACTGCCTCCCTCTGCTCCCCTTCTCCCGCACATGGCTCAAGGCCAACTGGCTGCCAGCCTGAGCAGAAAGAAGGGGTCTCTTTCTGTGAACCCCCATCTTAGACAGAGGCCCTGACCCCCTCCACCTCATCTTGGCAGTCTGAGCTTGGAGAGAGTGTCTGCCTCCCTGGCTTTGGCAGAGCGTGTGCTCAGCCCAGCCCTTGCAGCTGCCAGAACAGGAGCTGAATGCCCAGTGTGTCTGCCAGAGCTTGCTAACTTCTTTCTTCTTTCTCTGAGCTATGCAAACAGAGGCTGCTGAGGAATGTGGCCGCTAACCTCCTCACCACCCGCCTCCCTCCTCCTGGGGCTTGTGTTCCCCCAGCCCCCCAGACTGGAGTCACATCAGAAAAATGTAGAGGAAGAAAGAAATCCCCCAATGTGTCATGACATTACATTTCCGCCTGGTCCTCAGAAACAAGAAAAGTTGGAAGCGGAGGGAGAAGGGGGGTGGTGTGGTCATAGCCAGAGCCCTGTGACTGCTTCACCTCCTGCCTCCCTGGGGCAGATCACCTGATCCCTGGGGGATCTGTCTCCTCATTAATAAATGGGTGCAGGTTGAGCCCGGTGGCTCACACCTGTAATCCCAGCACTTTGGGAGGCCGAGGTGGGCGGATCATGAGGTCAGGAGTTCAAGACCAGCCTGGCAAACATGTTGAAACCCAGTCTCTACTAAAGATACATAAAAAATTGGTCAGGAGTGGTGGCATGCACCTGTAATTCCAGGTACTCAGGAGGCTGAGGCAGGAGAATGGCTTGAACTCGGGGGGCGGAGGTTTCAGTGAGCCGATATCATGCCATTGCACTCCAGCCAGGACGACAGGGAGAGACTCCATCTCAAAAAAAAAAAAAAAAAAAAAAAAAAATGAGGGCAATTGCTTTGACTCAGACGGCAGACAAACTCAGAAATACTTGTTTGCTATCATTGAATAGCACTGATATCACTAAATTGGTAATTATTGAGTGAGTGTACCGCTCACACATACTCATTTAACAGACATACGGGGATTCCTACTTTTTTCTAGAGGCTAAGAACACAAGGGTGAACAGGACCAAGGCCCTGCCCTCCAGGAACTTGCACTTGAACAGGAAAGACAGACAATGAAGTCACAACAATCAAATGTCAAGAGAGTTGTGTTGGGCAATAGGAGGTGCCAAGTTGGCTGACCTGGTCCAAGGGTCAGGGAGGTCACTTCTCTGAGGAAGTGAAAATCAAGCTGAGGCCTTAAGGATGAGCAGTTGTGATGCAAGTGAAGAATGGGGGTTGAAGTATTCTAGGCCAGGGGAACAGCCAGAGTGCAGAGGAAGGATGATGTGAATGAGGAACCTAATTGGTGTGACAGGAATGTACACAGCTGGCTTGGGGTCAGCGGAAGAGGCTGCAAAGAGAGGCCAGGCCAGATCATGCAAGGTCTTTGAGACTGTGCCAAGGAGCTTGAACTGAATCCTCAGGGTGGTAGGGAGCCAGCCCTGAGTGTTAAAGTGAGTGTGGGTAGGGGTGGTATGCTTGGATCTGTTTTGGGGTGGATGACTCAGGCTGGAGAATGGACTTGAGGGGCAGCTATAATCAAGCAGGGAGATGGGTTAGCTGGAGACTGTTGTGGTATTTAGGCACTGATGGTAGCAGCAGTGGAGTAGAGAAGATATGAATTCAAGATCTATGGAGGAGAAATGTAGAGGCTGAGAGAAAGGGAAAAGGGTCCAAGGTGGCTCTGAGTTTTAGGCTTGCATGCCTGGGTGGAAAGTGGTGCCATCTTACTGAGATGGGCCACACTGGAGAAGGAGAAGCTGGTGCGGGTGAAAGTAGCAAGCCCAGTTTTGGCTACACTAAGTCTGAAGGCATGACTCAGAGTGAGTCCCTGAATTAATTAATTTATTAATTTATTTTGAGACAGAGTCTTGCTGTGTCGCCCAGGCTGGAGTGCAGTGGCATGATCTCGGCTCACTATAACCTCTGCATCTCAGGTTCCAGCAATTCTCCTGCCTCAGCCTCCCAAGTAGCTGGGATTACAGGTGCGCACCACCATGCCTGGCTAATTTTTGCATTTTTTAGGCTGGTCTCAAACTTCTGACCTCAGGTGATCTGTCCACCTTGACCTCCCAAAGTGTTAGGATTACAGGTGTGAGCCACTGCCCCCGGCCAAGAGACCCTGTCTTAAAAAAAAAAAAGAATGATGCTTGCTGCTTTAACAGAAAAACTCCCAGCCTTGATGGCCTAGCACAGTAGTTTATTTCTCACTCAGGAAAATCCCAAACTGGTGTTCCTAATAAGTGAGAGACTCTTCTCTAAGTAGGGTTCAGGAACAAGTTCCTTTTGTCTCTGCCATCTTTTTTTTTTTTTTTTTTTTTTTTTAGATAGGGTCTAGCTCTGTTGCCCAAACTGGACTGCAGAGGTATGATCATAGCTCACTGAAACCTCTGCCTCCTGGGTTCAAGTGATTCTCATGCCTCAGCCTCCTGAATAGCTGGGATCACAGGTGTGTGCCACCAGACTTGGCTAATTTTTATATTTTTAGTAGAGGTGGGGTTTCACCATGTTGGCCAGGCTGCTCTTGAACTCCTGGCCTCCAGTGATCTGTCCACCTTGGCCTCCCAATGTGCTGGGATTACAGGCGTGAGCCACTGCACCCAACATCCACCATCTATATTACACAGCTTCCAGGGTCATTGTGATGGGGAAAGGGCATGGAGGACCACACATGGGAGAGTCTATCACTTCCATCCATATTCCACCAATAAAATCTCATCATGGGGTAACATCTAACTACAAGAGAAGTGGGGAAGAGTAGCCTAGCTGGGCACCCATGAGAAAGAGGAAATGTGTTTTGCAACCAACTGCCCAGTCTCTAACACTGAAAGGCACAGGAGTGGATGAGACCACTTGATATGTCTAGGGCTTGCACCCATTCATTTGTCCCTATTTGTAGGTGCTTACACAGATACAGGATAGACAGAAGTGAAGGTAAGCCACTTCCTCCCCTTCCTTATTGAAGACCAAAAGGACAGGATAGGCCTCAACCCATTTTAGTCCCTCCTGCAAGTTGAGCAAACCGCTAGGGTGAAATGATTCCACAGTAGTTGGTTTGTTGGCTCTGACACTGGCCACTCCTGCTTCTTCTTTCAGATTAGCTGCCATTCACCTTCACTTTCCTTTCCTTCTCCTCAACAAGCATTTGTTGAGTATCTGCTATGTGTTGGGGCCCACTCTGGAAATGCAGCAGTGAGTGAACCAGAGATTCCTGTATTAATTTATTTGTGTATTGTCTGCCTTTCCCACTAGAGTGTAAGTTTCATAGGTAGAATCTGTGTCTTATCTTGTCTACCACTGTACTCCTAGCACCCAGAATAATGCCTAGCACCTAGTAGGAGCTCTGGAAAGAATTGTCAGATAAATGAATGGTTGAATGGAGGCCCTTTGGAAGTTCACATCTGTAATGAGTGAAAGGGGAAGAACATAGGTGACCTAGGTTCACCTGTGGCATAGTGACCTAATCTGGCTGAGGAAGTCAAGGGAGGTCTTCCTCGGGAAGAGATTTTTAGATTTTTATGTATTTATTTTTTTGTAGGGACAGAGTCTTGCTATGTTGTTCAGGCTGGTCTTGAACTGTTGGTCTCAAGCAGTCTTCCCGCCTGGGCCTCCCAAAGCACCAGAATTATAGGCATGAGCCACTGCACTCATTCTGGAAAGAGATATTTAAGCCTAGAGTTACGGATGAGTAGGTGACAGGCAGATGGAAGAGCACATGCAAAGGCCTGGCATCAAAAAAGTACGTGGAGTAACAAAGAAAGTTCAGTGTGGCTGGGGCCTAGAGGGAGTGGAGGGAGCACTGCAAGATGAAACAGATGGGCAGGCAGGGACAGATGCATGTGGCCTGTGCAGAAGCCTCTATTTGTCCTGAGGATGTGTCACTCAGCAGCTTCTTTGATATGTAGCCATTGTATTTCAGGTCATTGTTCAAACAGGGCAATTTTTGACTTTTTTATTGATTCTCACCTTACTGTCTCAATAATGTTTGAACTTGGGTCAGAATTAAAAGCTATCTGCCTGGCCGGGTGTGGTGGCTCACGCTTATAATCCTAGCACTTTAGGAGGCCAAGGTGGGCAGATTACCTGAGATCAGGAATTTGAGACCATCCTGGCCAACATGGTGAAACCCTGTCTCTACTAAAAATACAAAAATTAGCCAGGCACAGTGCCACGTGCCTCTAATCCCAGCTACTCAGGAAGCTGAGGCACAAGAATTGCCTGAACCGAGGAGGCAGGGGTTGCAGCAAGTGAGCTGAGATTACGCTGCTGGACTCCAGCCTGGGCGACAGGGCCAGACTCCATCTCAAAAATAAATAAATTAAATAAATAAATAAAAATACAAAATGTATCTGTCTGACCCTACACCCCATGCAGAGACCTCTTTTCCTTTTTAGCAAAACAGACACTGATATTCTCTTTGCTGAAGCGGGTGGGGAAACAAACAACTGTCTCCATTTATGGAAGATCTCATTTAATTATCACAACAGCCCTGGAAGCTTGGCTAGGCATTATTGTTCCCATTTTTTAGATGAGTGCTGAAAGAAATGAGAATCTGCATTAAGGCTCAAGTGAAGTGCATCTCTCCAGACTAGAGGTTTTGAAGAAAATGCTAGTCTTTATTGGAAGAGTAACACCTTGAAATGGCACTGGCAGGCTTCAGACTGGTAGAGTTTGAGAACAGAATTGCAAGGGAGCCAACAGTCATGTGAGTCAGGTTAGTTGAGCATCAGAAAGTGCTCATCGAGGATTTCCCGGATGCTCAGCCCAGCATTCTGGAAGAGCAAAGCCCCGTCTCCATCCTCAAGGAGCTAACAGTCCACAGGGGAGACACACAGACAAGACATGGTAGTTTCAGTACAGTGTGAGAAGTTCTCACTGAAGAGAACAGTTCATGAACCGATGCTAGGGGAGTCCAAGAACATGATATGACTGGGTGTATGCTGTGTCACAATACAGTATAACAGAACCACGGCCTTCTGAATTCTATTGTTTTCTTTATGGCTTGCTGGGTTTCAGTGCCCTCTCTTTACCAGGAATTCTAATTTTATCTTTACCATAAACACCTGAGGTGTTTACATCAGAATAGCTTTAAAGTGCCAAGTGCTGAGGTAATTTTTTCTTCTCCCTTCTAGGGAAAATAATAATGAAAATTAATTAATATTAACTTCATTAATATTTTCTTCTAGAGCTGCAGTTTCTAAGCTTGGTGAGCTTCTAAAAAGTGCAGATTCTCTGGCCCCAACACAGATCCACTGAATCCACCTCTCCAGGAGGAGGGGCCCAGGTATCAGTGCTTTTAAAGCTCTTCTGGTAATTTTAGTAATAAGCCAAGTGTGGAAGCATCACTTTAGATTAGTGTTTCTTGGGGTTTTTTTGGTTTTGTTTTTGTTTTTGGTGGGGGGTGAGGACAGGGTCTTACTCTGTCACCCAGGCTAGAATGCAGTGGCATAATCATGGCTCACTGCGGCCTCAACCTCAGGCGCTCAGGAGATTCTCCCACCTCAGTATCCTGAATAGCTGGGACTACAGGATCCGCACCACCATGTCTGGCTAATTTTAAAAAATTTTTTTAGAGACAGGGTTTTGCCATGTTTGCCCAGGCTGGTCCTGAACTCCTGGACTCAAGTGATCCTCCCACCTCAGCCTCTGTGCCCAGCCTAGAGTAGTGGTTCTTAAGGTATTGAGAGTTTGGGGCCCCTTTGAGATGCTGAGATTATGTTCATCCTGATCCAGAAAAATACCTGGCAGACACATTTAGCATACACTGCCAAGGACATCGTAGACATCCTAGGGTATCTAGGAAGTACCTAGAATTCCCAATGGATAGGCCAAGTCTGAAGGAACACCAAATTTGTCTCGTCCCTGGGTAGCAGAGTCCTGGGGCTTTTTCTACCTCATCTTCTCTTTGTGCTCAGGGATTGAGGCCCTTTTCTTTTCTTTTCTTTTCTTTTTTGAGACGGAGTTTCGCTCTTGTGGCTCAGGCTGGAGTGTAATGGCGCGATCTTCTCGGCTCACTGCAACTTCCACCTTCTGGGTTCAAGCGATTCTCCTGCCTCAGCCTCCCCAGTAGCTGGGATTACAGGCATGAGCCACCATGCCTGGCTAATTTTGTATTTTTAGTAGAGACAGGGTTTCTCCATGTTGATCAAGCTGGTCTGGAACTCCCGACCTCAGGTAATCTGCCTGCCTCGGCCTCCCAAAGTGCTGGGATTACAGGCATGAGCCACCGCGCCCTGCCTATTATCTGGATTTTTTTTTTTTTTTTTTGAGACGGAGTCTCTGTCACCCGGGCTGGAGTGCTGTGGGGCGATCTCGGCTCACTGCAAGCTCCGCCTCCCGGGTTCAGGCCATTCTTCTGCCTCAGCCTCCGTTAGACGCTGTGCCAGGCCATCTTCTGGAATTTTTATACAGGATCGCGTACTTCAGATGGCAGAACACAGTGATGTGTGGCAAATATATGGACTAATAGGGTTCCTTGGAGAATTTGTCCCCTGATTCTACATGGCCTTCTGCCCTCAGATTCTGATGTTCCAGAATAAGTACTCCTGCTAGCGACCTCTTATGTTTTCTGCTAATCACTGTGGTTAGAAACTCAAAGACTTGGTCGGGCTCAGTGGCTCACGCCTGTAATCCCACCACTTTGGGAGGCTGAGGTGGGCGGATCACTTGAGGTCAGGAGTTTGAGACCAGCTTGGCCAAAACGGTGAAACCCGAGTGCCTGTAGTACTAACTACTCGGGAGGCTGAGGCAGGAGAATTGTTTGAACCCAAGGGGCGGAGGTTGCAGTGAGCCAAAGACACTGCACTCTAGTCTGGAGGATAGAGCAAGACTGTCTTAAAACAAACAAACAAACAAAACGCCCCACAAAGACTTATGAGGCCATGGAGACTACTCACCCGCACCCAGCCAAGCTTCACCATCTTCTCAAACCCATACAGAGGCATTTGACCTTAGCCAAGGGGACAAAAAGAAGTGGTAACTTTCCAACCTTCGCAATATGGTGCAACCGTATCTCTACAAAACAAAAAATACAAAAATTAGCCAGGTACAGTGGTGCATGCCTATAGTGCATGCCTATAGTCCCAGCAACCTGGGGGACTGAGACGGGAGGATTACTTGGGGCCGAGGAGGTCAAGGCTTCAGTGAGCTGTGTTCACACACCACTGCACTCCAGCCTGGATGACAAAGTGAGACCCTATCTCCAGAAAAAAAAAAAAAAAGGTAACTTCAACCTCTTCTCAATAGTGACAGCTACAATTTGCCTTGAATGAAACAGAAAATCCTTAGTGTTTCTGATCTAGAAAAGGCACAAACATTAAGTCTTGGGTTCAGCCCCTTTGGATGGGACATTCCATATCCAGTGATCCAAGCACTCCATTGCAAAGCAAGGTTGCCTTCTTGAGGTCCCTGACCACTGTTATATGGGGAAGACTAGGGGGTCACCATCATGAAGTTCATGTACTCAATGAAATGGAATCGATCTATTCATTAGAAGAGAAATTCAAAAAAGTTGAAATTTTGGCAGCTAATGTATAAAATGAGCATCTTTTTTTTTTTTTTTCTCTTTGTGACATCTTCCTTTGTGACATCTTCCTTCTCTTCCTTTGATAGTTATACTGTACTCTTTTGGAAAGAGGATACCTTTCGCTTACCCTCAGTCTATGTCCTTTGAGGATGATACCCCTTAACCTTCCTGGAATGGCCATATGACCTGCACCTGCCGAACCCAGAGCATTCCAGGCCTCCGGGCCTTGTGATTATTTTGGAGACAGGCTTGTGACCCAAGCTATGCCAGGGAAATCCAATCCTGGGACTCTTTCTGAAACCCTAAAGGAAAAAGACATTGTATCTTTCCTAAAGGAAAAAGACATTGTCTCTTTCCACTGTGAAGGTTGAACTGGTCAAATGTAGGCCTGGAGTTGCTTGTGGCTACATGTGAGATTTAGCAATAAGATGGACAATCTGGGGCTTTCTATTTTAAGTAACTTTTTTGCCAATTAGGTTCTACGTTTACTCATATTCTTCTAATTTCTAGAAAGAACAATATTAACTTTTTTAGTTTCTCACAATTTTGAAAATCTTTATTTAAAAACATCTGGGGCTGCTAAGGTGGGTGCCCTGTGGAAAAGCCTTAATCACCTTGTCCTAGGTATGGCTCTAAAGATGGAAAAACATTCCTCTGCACCAGTGTGTTTTGGTGCCTATTTATAAGTGTATGTGGAGTTTGTCCAGATTTCAACCCAACCCCATTGTATTCTTCTTCCTGTTCTAAAGGACCATGAACTTTCTCAGCTTAGTGAGCTGGAGTGACAGAGGCATGGATTCTCCCCTAGGCTTTTGGTTTCCTAATTTTATTCTTTTCGTATTTTTGGGAGAGTCTCCACTCTTGGCTCTCACCTCTGGCATGCCCCACTTTCTCTGACGAGCAACAGGATAAATAATCCAGCCTTTGTTATGCTCTGTTACCCAGCTTCATCTCTTACACAGGTTTAAATCATCAGGATCGATCAAAAATATTCACTTTCTTTGGACTTTGCATAAACAGATTGAATCAGACATGGCAAGATGCCTGGGAAAAGCCACCATCAGTTCCTGCTAACGACTCACTTCCTTTCCCTGCAGTGTTTCCTATGACTGCTTCATTTGGTAGGCACAGTGAAAGCTCCTTTTCTGCCTAGTAAGGTCCCAGCCCTGAACTTACTAGGTCAGCAGGAAGGGGTAGCTGAGAGTTTCTTGGCAAGTGTGTCACCTGCAAAGGTTCCTTTGCCACTGGCCTTAATCTGCCACTCTGCCCCTCCTCTCAGTTAACATGCTCCCCTGCTCCAGCGATGCCAGACAACTTGTGTTTCGCTGAAGGCACTAGGCTTTCACTTGCTGTGGTGTCCTGACTTCTTTAAGGAATATCCTTTCTTTCTTCTTTACCATATATGCCTATTTTTCTTATAAGATTTCTGGGTTAGAGGCCCCTCCCCTGTGCTTGTCTGGCTGCTGGTATTGTCTTCCTTGTGGCAGAATTGTCATATTATTTTGTAACTTTCTATTCATTTACCTGTGACCCCCCCTACCCCTGCCACTATACTGTGAATTGCTCTTTTATTTATCTGTAGGTCCCAAATACTTGATGCATAATAACAGATAATGTAGGCGTAGGTACAACTGTATGCCTGGAACTGTGCATTCGTTATCACATTTATTCCTCATAAAAACCTATGAAATGAGTACTGTTATTACCTCCATTTTACAACTGAAGAGACTGAAGCTCTGAGAAGTTAAGCAGTTTTCCTTGGATGTCACAGCTAGCAAATGGTGGAGATGGGATTTGAAACTCTAAAGCCCATACTCTTTTTTTTTTTTTTTGAGACAGAGTCTCACTCTGTCACCCAGGCTGGAGTGCAGTGGCCGGATCTCAGCTCACTGCAAGCTCCGCCTCCTGGGTTCACGCCATTCTCCTGCCTCAGCCTCCCGAGTAGTTGGGACTACAGGCGCCGCCACCTCGCCCGGCTAGTTTTTTGTATTTTTAGTAGAGACGGGGTTTCACCATGTTAGCCAGGATGGTCTCGATCTCCTGATCTCGTGATCCGCCCGTCTCGGCCTCCCAAAGTGCTGGGATTACAGGCTTGAGCCACCACGCCCGGCTAAAGCCCATACTCTTAAGCACTCTGTTAAACTTCCCCTCAAACTGAACGAGCTCTTAAGGTGTATCCATGTCACAAAATTGTGAAGATGAAATGACATGAATGAGAAATAGCTTTGTCAGCTGAAAACTTATGTCAAAAACTGCTAATTTCCCTTGAATATCTGTCCTCTACTCCCCTTTCATGATATTTGTTGGTATTTAAATGGGCACATACTTGCCTGTAATAATAAATGTCCTGGTCTCTCTCACAACCAAGAGTGGCCATGATTCTGTTTGGGTCAATAGGGTGTGAATAGAACCACGCCTACAACTTCTGAGATATGCCTTTAAAGGGAAAGTGTGAGCCTCCCCCTTCCTTTTCTGTCTTTTCAGCTAGACTATGAACATGGTAGTGATGAGTCATCTTGGATCTTATGGATAAGATAGAAGGAGCCTGGGAACTTTGGCACTGTGGGACTCACATACTTGCCCTAGACTGCTTATGCCTGGTTGAGTGTAGTAGAGAGAACAAGCTTCTATCTTATTTTAGCCACTGTTATTTTGGATCTCTGCTATAGCAGCTGAATCTACATTCTCACTTATATAGTCTATTCACAAGTGGAAGGATTATTCTTATTATTCCTATTGAGCAGCCCTGAGACTGCTTACAGGCTGTATTATAGAAATTAATTTTCCTGTCTCAGTAAAAGACATTAACATTCAACTAGTTTGTTCAGGTCAAAAAGCTGGGAGTCTTTTTGAAAAAACAGGTTTATTAAGGCATACTTGACATACAGTAAAATGAATATATTAAAGTGTACAATTTAATAATTTCCCACCCAGGAAACCATCTCTGCCATCAAGATAATAAATGCATTCATCATCATAAAAGTTACCTCATTCTCTTCTGTAATTGCTTCCTTCTTTCTGCTTCCCAGTCCCTGATCCCATTGCTTGCTGCTATCAGGCAATCCCTAATCTTTTCTTTTCTTTTGAGACAGGGTCTCGCTCTGTCTCTCAGGCTGGAGTATAGTGGCACGATCACGGCTCACGGCAGCTTCAACCTTCTAGGCTCAGGTGATCCTGCTGCCTTGGCTTCTGAAGTAGCTGGCCCCACAGGTGTGCACCACTACACTTGACTAATTTTTGTATTTCCACTGATCTTTTTTTTTTTTTTTGAGACGGAGTCTCACTCTGTCTTCCAGGCTGGAGTGCAGTGGCTGGATCTCAGCTCACTGCAAGCTCCGCCTCCCGGGTTTAGGCCATTCTCCTGCTTCAGCCTCCTGAGTAGCTGGGACTACAGGTGCCCGCCACCTCGCCCGGCTAGTTTTTTGTATTTTTTAGTAGAGACGGGGTTTCACCGTGTTAGCCAGGATAGTCTCGATCTCCTGACCTCGTGATCCGCCCGTCTCGGCCTCCCAAAGTGCTGGGATTACAGGCTTGAGCCACTGCGCCTGGCCTCCACTGATCTTTTATCCATTTGGATTTGTTTGCATTTCCTATAACCTGTAGTATGTTACTATAGTATATTACTCTATTTTGTCTGGCCTATTTTGCTCAGCATACATTTTTGGAAATTGGAAGTCATATTTGATGCCTTTCTTTCTTTCATTGCTCCTCTCCTCAACACACACCCATCCCTTCATTAAGTTCAGTAATCTTGACCTGAATCCATCTACTTCTCCCTGTCTCCACTGCTATCATCCTCATCCAGACCACCAAGAGTACTCTCTTGGACTACTGCAGTAGTCTCCTAACTGGTCCTCCTCCTTCCACTCTTGCTCTTCCCAATCCATTCTTACCTAGAACCCACAATGTTCCCTTTCAAATGGGATCATTTCAATCTCCTGCTTGAAATCACTCTGGTGGCTTCCAATCACACTCAGAATAACATTCCAATGCTGACTGTAGCTTACAAGGCCTTTCACGGTTTGGCCCCTGGTTCACCTCTTCGATGTCATCTTCTACCATTCTTCCCACTAATTCATGCTCGCTTCTTCATTTTTGTTCTTCAGATATGCGAAATCTGTGACCATCTTAAACCCTTTGCTCTTGCTATTTATTCCCTTTGTCTGGAATGTTCTTTCCCCAGCTCTTTGCATGTTTGGTTCATTTTCATTCATCTTTTAGGTCTCATCTCAAATGTTATGTCCTCCCATAGAACTTCGCACACCTAAATAGTCTCCACCCAGTCAATCTCTAACCATGTTACTGTTTTCTTCCTTAATAATACTTATTGATATCTGCTCTTATTTTGTATGCTTATTGTTCACCTTGCCCTCCATAGAATGGATGCTCCATGAGGTCAGGGAGTTTGTCTCTCATTATTGCTATATCTCACGGGCCTAGAACAGTGCCTAGCAGATATTTGATAAATCTTTGTTGACTGAATACAAAAATGTAGTGAGCATTATTAAGTAGATCTGAGGGATAATGGGAGATCATTATTTTAGAGTCCACAACTGTGGACTGCTTGAGCTTCAGGAGTACGTCCTTGTACTAGTGAAGACTTGAGTGTGAAGTTTGTTTTTTTCTATCACAGTAATAAAGCAAGCACATCATGTTTATTTTTGGGGCAAGTATCCAAGGGCTGCAACCCCTTCAGAGCTTTCAAACACAGTCTCTTCCTGTCATTTTATTTTTATTTATTTATTTTTTTAAGTTTGGAGACAGGGTCTTGCTCTGTTGCCCAGGTTAGAGTATAGTGGTGCAATCATAGCTCAATGTAACCTTGAACTCCTGGGCTCAAGTGATTTTCACATCTCAGCTTCTTGAGTAGCTAGGTGCATACCACCATGCCTGGCTAATGTTTTGTTATTTTATTTTATTTTATTTTATTTTTGAGATGGAGTCTCACTCTGTCACCCAGGCTAGAGTGCAGTGGTGCGATCTCGGCTCACTGCAACCTCCACCTCCTGGGTAGCTGGGATTACAGGTGTGCACCACCACGCCCAGCTAATTTTTGTATTTTTAGTGCAGACGGGATTTCACCATGTTGGTCAGGCTGGTGTCGAACTCCTGACCTCATGATCCACCTGCCTCGGCCTCCCAAAGTGCTGGGATTACAGGCGTGAGCCACCACAACTAGGTAATTTTTTATTTTTATTTTTGTAGAGACGTGGTCTCACTATGTAGTGAGCTATGATTGATCACAACACTGCACTCCAACCTGGACAGTAGAGCAAGACCCTGTGTCTTTAAAAATAAGATTATGGTTATTGAAATAAAATACTAATGGATGCTTTAAATGGTAAACTAGACACAGTTGAAAAGAAAATCAGTAAATTAGTGGAGAGAGTTGTAGAAACCTAGGGTTTAGCAAAGGAAAATAGTAAGTGTAAAATAGAGGTTGAGAGACGTGGATACTTCCATGTACTTCTAATGAGAGTTCTACAAGGAGAAATGAGAGCCAATGTTGCATGAGATACTGGTTGAATATTCTCTAGAACTGACATGAATCCTCAGAGTAAAGAAGCATACTATGGGCCAGGCATGGTGGCTCATGCCTATACTCCCAGCACTTTGGGAAGCTGAGGCAGGAGGATTGCTTGAAGCCAGGAGTTCGAGACCAGCTGGGCAACAGAGTGAGACACCCCCCTCCATCTCTATTATAAAAATTAAAAAGAAAAAAAGAAAAAAGAAGAAGTATACTATGTACCAAGTAAGAAAGATTTTTAGAATATGCATTTTAAGATAAAAGTGTAGGTGAATTTTTAGGTATAAATTTATTTTTTTATTTTTTTATTTTTGAGACGGAGTCTCGCTCTGTTGCCCAGGCTGGAGTGCAGTGGCTGGATCTCAGCTCACTGCAAGCTCCGCTTCCCGGGTTTATGCCATTCTCCTGCCTCAGCCTCCCGAGTAGCTGGGACTACAGATGCCCGCCACCTCGCCGGGCTAGTTTTTTGTATTTTTAGTAGAGACGGAGTTTCACTGGGTTAGCCAGGATGGTCTCGATCTCCTGACTTCGTGATCCGCCCGTCTCGGCCTCTCAAAGTGCTGGGATTACAGGCTTGAGCCACTGCGCCCGGCCAGGTATACATTTTTAAATCTACAAACACACACACAAACACAAACACACACATCAAAGTAGAAGGGCAAAACCCAAAGACAAAGTGAATCTTAAAATATACCAGAGAAAAGACAGATTTCTGACAAAGACATGAAAAGCAGCCTGACAGAGGACTTTTTATCAGTATACAAAAGCAGAAAACTATGGAAAAATGCCTTCAATAATAATTGTCAACCTGCCGGGTGTGGTGGCTCACACCTGTAATCCCAGCACTTTGGGAGGCCGAAGTGGGTAGATCACCTGAGGTCAGAAGATCGAGTCCATCCTGGCTAACATGGTGAAACCCCGTCTCTACTAAAAAAAATACAAAAAATTAGCCGGGCATGGTGGTAGGCACCTGTAGTCCCAGCTACTCGGGAGGCTGAGGTAGGGGAATGGCGTGAAGCCAGGAGGCGGAGCTTGAAGTGAGCAGAGATTGTGCCACTGCACTCCAGCCAGGGCAACAGAGTGAGACTCCATCTCAACAACAACAACAAAAAAATTGTCAACCTATAGTTCTATATATAGCTAATCTGTCATTCAAAAATAATGGTGAACCTTTTAGATATGCATTTATTTATTAAACATATTTTTTTTTGAGACAGGGTCTTGGTCTGTCACCCAGGCTGGAGTGCAGTGGCAGATCATAGCCCACTGCAACCTTGAACTCCTAGGCTCAAGCTATTCTCTGCCTCAGCCCCCCAAGTAGCTGGGACTACAGAGGTGTGCTACCACACCTGGATAATTTTTAAGCTTTTTTGTAGTGATGGGGTCTTACTATGTTGTCCAGGCTGGTCTTGTTCAACTCCTGGCCTCAAGCAATCTTTCTGCCTTGGCCTCCCAAAGTGCTGGGATTCCAGGCATGAGCCACCACACCTGGCCTGATGTGCATTTTTAGATATACACAGAGTATTTTCTAGGGCTGCCACAACAAAGTACCACAAACTGGGTGACTTAAAACAACACAAATTTGTTGTCTCAGTTCTGGAGGCTAGAAGTCCAAAATCAAGGTGTTGGCAAAGTCATGTTTTATCTGAAACCCGAAGGAGAAGAATCCTTCTTGCCTTTTCCAGTTTCTGATAGCCCCAGATGGTTTTTTGAGATGGAGTTATGCTCTTGTTGCCCAGGCTGCAGTGCAATGGCATGATCTCAGCTCACCACAACCTCCACCTCCCAGGTTCAAGCAATTCTCCTGCCTCAGCCTCCCGAGTATCTGGGATTACAGGCATGTGCCACTACGCTCAGCTAATTTTGTATTTTTAGTATAGAAGGGGTTTCTCCATGTTGGTCAGGCTGGTCTTGAACTCCCAATCTCAGGTGATCCGCCTGTCTCGGCCTCCCAAAATGCTGGGATTACAGGCGTGAGCCACCACGCCCAGCCTGATAGCCCCAGGTTTGACATAGCTTTCTCTTTATGTCTCTTCTCGTAGTCCTCCCTGTGTGTATGTGTCTGTATGTGTCCAAAGTTCCCCTTTTTATAAAGACATCAGTCATATTGCATTAGGGCCCACTCTAATAACCTCATTTAACTTGATTACCTCTGTAAAAACTCCATTTCCTTCCTTTCCTTTCCTTTCCTTTCCTTTCCTTTCCTTTCCTTTCCTTT